>NC_043974.1:44755682-44963182 GCF_902148855.1 Sphaeramia orbicularis
TTTTAAAAATTACCAAAGACTTTCCTGCAAAAAGTGTGTGGATGATGGCCACGTTGAAAAAGGCACTGGCTGCAGTGGGGTGATAATCCACCAGGGGGCAGAAAACACATCTTGGGTCACATACAACAGGTTTTTAAGGGAAGTATTGATCTTGTTGATTAGATAAAGGTCTCAGAACCCAATATATCAGGCCGATACATAGATTTTTTTTTCAAATATTGGCAATCAGCCTTAATTTTTTTTTTGAAAGCTGATATTTGATCAGTAGTAAAAATCATATAAAATATTTGATCAGGCACCTGTGTGGACAGCACTTAATGTTAAAAGAGTACTATTTGTATGTGTATTAATAATAATTTCATTTATACTGCTGCATAAAAATCTTAATTATCTGAGTGCTTCAATTGTATTTTATGTTTATGTTTATGCATTTGGCAGACGCTTTTTTCCACAGCGACTTACAGGGGAAAACCAATCAAATCACTCAATCAAATTTTATTTATATACCACCAGATCACAACAAAAAAGTTATCTCATGACACTTTATATATTGAGTTGGTCAAAACCAGACTCTAAGCCAATTTACAGAAACCCAACAGTCAATGTGCTTTAAACAAAAAAACTGGCCATAAAAATCAGCCTCAAAATTCGGCTGTAGATATCGACCATCGGCTGACCTAATTTCAAAAAAATCAGCATCGACCTTAGAAAAACCCATATCAGTCAACCTCTACTCAGAACCTGGTGTAGCAAATATGATACAAATGATTTTAAAGGGTTAACACCTGACATGTACATCTGCATACATAGTCGCAGAAAAAATTATTAGACCATCAAGTCATTAAAACAACGGTTATGCTATCCAGTCCTAACTCCTGTGTGTCATGTGACTAAAACAGAAAACATGGAATGTCTAAAAGCACTGTTTTTGTCAGTACAATGACATAGATATTGATGGAAGAACTGAAGTGATTTTGGTTTTTATCAAGAAAACATGTTAAATGTATAGATATCAGCTCTGAAATTAAACTACTATGAGCTATTTTTGTTGGTATCATTACATTTTTCCAAAAACAAATGTACCTTTAGTTGGACCAGGCATTAAAATGAACAAGAAATTGAAGAAAACAAGGGGTGGGCGAAGAATTTTTTCCACGACTGTATCTATATATTCCAGCACCGGTCTTCTCAGGCCTGATGACCAGTTTAGGCCAGTCCTGCTCTCGGTCTTTCACACTGCACCTTTAAATCTGATAAAGTCAGTGTTTTGTTTTTTTTTTTCCTTCCTCTCTGGGTGTCTGTGTTTGTGGTTGGTGATAATCCCCCTGTGTGCAATGTAACAGGTGGGTGGATGGACAAAACAAAAGATCAAATCAATAGTTTCAACCGCTGCTTAATTGCACAGTGGGAGCCAAAGGTTTTTTTTATTACGGGACCTGGTCAAACTTTTAATATACCTCGATCCTCTGGAGTACGCTGCTGCCCGCACACCTGGCTTCGTCCAGGAAACAAAGGCTTTTTCTCCTGGATGTTTTTTTTTTTCTTATACACACCCTGTCTTCCAGTCAACCCTGGCAACTCACAGTTTTCAGGAGAACACTTTACAAACAGCAGAGAATGTAATGAAGTCACAGTATCTGAATTAAGCTGCTTATGAGATTAGAGTATTCAACCCACCTTCTCTGGTGTGGAAATTATTAGAAAACAAAAGGTTTACCAAGCAAGGAGATTTAGACTGAACTGGAGATTTTCCTCCTCACTTCAAACGTAATGCCATTGAAATGTGTGCGCCGCAAATTAGTAATGCAGCCTCACTTTTAATCAAATGTGGGACTCGGGGAACGGGGATGCAACTCTGAAAATACTTCAGGTAGAGTCTTCTCTGCTGTAAACTCGGCGTTTTACGTTATGGTTCTATGCGATTTTGAGCCAAGGATAATTTGACAAAAACAATCAATAATGAGAATATCATGGCGAGGTGTTGTGGATGCTTAGTCGGGCGCTGTGAGGCAATCCCAATTTCCAAGAGAGGCAGCGAAGTGTAATGTGCATCAAATGTGACACAAATGATCTTAGATCTATGATCAAAGATTACACTGGGTGAATGCGGCGTCGAACGCCTCATACGACACGTACAGCTGTCGCATTGAGAAGCGTGAACCCCAAATCTGATTAATCAGGCTTGTGCTGACATAATGTAGTCGCATTAGCTTAAGAAGTCAAAGGGCCGGCTTTGAAGATGTACCTGAGTTTTTGTTGTTATGTGAACAGCCTGTTCCCTCAGATGGAAATGTGTATTCCTGCGGTGTCATGGCTGAATGGATGGGTGTAAATAATGCAGGAGCGCTGGAACGTGGTAAAAACGAGCTGGGACTTTACATCCCTGCAAAAACATCCAGTAAAAGCAGACGGGTGTGACTAACAGAACGCATCCAGGGCTGTGAGGGGGAAGTTGTTCAGCAAAAAGGCAAACATGTCGGAGATTATGTGGTACAGACGACAGGCAGATGACTGGTATCTGCCGTGTTAAGGTTTAATCTGAGGAAACACAAACTGAAGATGGAGATAAACATGAGGCGTAAGAGGCAGCATCTCCACATCTGGATGATGGGAGTTCAACACCTGCTCCCATGAAGACGGAAGAATGGGATGGATTGGACTGGAACAGTTTGGACAGAAAATGGGGCTTCTGGGCTATGTAAAAATTAGGAAAAAAAAAAAAAAAAGAAAGAAAAGAAGGGGGAAAAATGGACAAACACAAGCGTCAAAATGAGGAAAGACAAAAAATAAGCAGCAAAATGGAAGAAAATGTGACAAAATAAAAACTGAATAAAATAGGCAAAATAGGCAAGATAGATAGATAGATAGATAGATAGATAGATAGATAGATAGATAGATAGATAGATAGATAGATAGAAAAAAATTGAGAGAAATACGCAGGAAAATGAACAAAAATCTACCTAAATAAGCAACAAAATAATACAACATTTAATTTCATTCACGGATCATGTAGATGCTCATTAAAGCCTAAATTAAAGTTGAGGGTTACTGTATCAAAAACGGAGACAACTGCTAAAAATGGAACACAGGGGCTGCATATACAAAGAAAACAGGATTCACAATAGAACCCTGAGGCACCCCAAAGCTGTCAAATCAACTCTTATTACATCAGAAACATAGAACACTGAAGAAAAAGTGACTTATTCAACAAAATCTGTCATTACTGAACATTAACCCAGTGTGTCCATCCACTGTCATTGATCCAACTCCATGGGTTTTACTGGTGAATCAATGTTGTAGAAGATGACAGTGTTTCCTCGGTAACTATGGAGCCTCTGAACATCCAGATGGGTCATATCTGATACCATGAAAAGATGAAGAACTGTATTTTACACCAGTTTCAACATATTTCTTCAATTTTGTTCAGTTTGTGGCTTATTTTGTTCTTGTTGCTGATTATTTTTGCAATTTTTTTAAATTCAATTTGTTGTTCATTTTATTGATTACTTTGACTGTTCTGGTAAAAAAATTTTGGCTATTTAATACATTTTCATTTTCTGTAAATTTTTTTGTTTATTTCTCAACATTTTCCTACCTGTTTCATTATTTTTTTCTTCAATTTTATTCAGTTTGTGGCTTATTTTGCTAATATTATTTATTATTTTGTTGATTTATTGTGATTATGTCTTGTTGCTGATTATTTTAACAATTTTTTTTTTATTCAATTTGTTGTTCATTTTATTGATTACTTTGACTGTTCTGGTTAAAAAAAAAAATTGGCTATTTAATACAGTTTCCCTTTTTTGGAAAAATTTTTTGTTTATTTTTCAACATTTTCTTACCTGTTTCATTATTTTTTGTCTTCAATTTTATTCAGTTTGTGGCTTATTTTGCTAATATTTATTATTTTGTTGATTTATTGTTAATTTTTATTCCTTTTATTCATTACTTCAGCTGTTTTTGTTCATTTTGTTGCTTTTTTTTAAAATTATTTTTACTTTATTTTACTCAGTATTTTGCCTATTTTGCAGATTATTTATCATTTTGTCATTTTTTTTCTTCATTTTTGTTCATTATATTCACTGTCATTGATCCAACTCTATGGGTTTTACTGGTGAATCAATGTTGTAGAAGATGACAGTGTTTCCACGGTAACTACAGAGCCTCTGAACATCCGCATGGGTCATATCTGATGACAATGAAAAGATGAAGAACTGTATCTTACACCAATTATTGTCATGTATTGATAGAATTAATGGCTCAACAGGAATTAAACAGTTTAGATCGGTAGGTGGTTTTCGTCGTTTGGGTCTTTACGGGTTAATTTTCACCGCAGTAGTCGCTGAATCCCTGACGCCAATCCTCCGAATCTGTAAAGTGTTATGAGGCCGGTGTCGAAGAGACGGTATAAATATTACTTTTTCCCTTTAGCTTTTCAAGCTGAAACAAGCTCTCATGTGGAACTGCTCTCATCTAGCCCACACATCCTCAAGATAAGATGCTTTATAGTTCAGAAAACCTCACACACACACACACACTAAACCAAAGCCAACCCTGGTGTTGCTTTACATAAGTGCAGTTTGTTCTGTGTTTGATTTGGATGCGTTTCATGCCCGTCCATCCGTCCGTCGCTCTGTGGGTAATGTCGGTCCACTCTGTCCAGCCTCTCTTTCCCCTCCAGTAAACAGATGTGTGGGCAAGAACACAAACAGGCTGGGCTCACTCCATAAATAACCTGTTTGTCTTAATCCATCAGGTTTGTGGATGTGGAGGCGGGGCCTGCGGACCACGTGGAGGCGGGGCCTGCGGACTATGCGGGGGCGGGTCTGAGCTCAGCGTCTGCACCACCGTCATGTATGAGGCTGTTCTGTCAGCAGGGCTCTGCTCCGCTACAGGACCGTTATGCCAGGGTACTGACACACATCCATCATGTTTAAGGGCTGGACAGACTGGTTCAGGTGGCAGGACGCAGGACTCACACCCCCCCCACACACCACCACACCCCCACACACCCCCACCCTCACCTGTTTCCATATATCCATGTACTCATATCAACTCGACTTAGACAGAAGGTCAAAGAGTGGATGAACGGTCAGATGGGTTAGATACAGACAGAAGAGAATAGAATAGAATAGAATAGAATAGAATAGAATAGAATAGAATAGAATAGAATAGAATAGAATAGAATAGAATAGAATAGAACCAAATAAAATAGAATAAAATAGAATAGAATAGAACCAAATAGAATAGAATAGAATAGAGTATAATCTAACAGAATAGAGTAGAACCGAATAGAACCAAACAGAACCAAATAGAATAGAACCGAAAAAAAAACAGAATAGAACAGAACCGAGTAGAACAAAATAGAACAGAACAGAATAGAGAAGCACCAAATAGAATAGAATAGAGTATAATCGAACAGAAGAGAACAGTAGAACCGAATGGAGTAGAATAGAATGGAACAGAATAGAATAGAACAGAGAGTAGAACCGAATAGAGTAGAATAGAAGAGAATAGAATACAACAGGATAGAATCGAACAGAGTAGAACAGAATATAAAAGAACAGAACAGAATAGAATAGAATACAGTATAATCAAACAGAATCAAACAGAATAGAACAGAACAGAACAGCGTAGAACTGAACAGAGTAGAACAGAATAGAGTAGAACAGTATATAAAAAAACCAAGCAGAATAGAACCAAATAGAATAGAACAGAATAGATCACTACAGAACAGAATAGAACCAAATAGAATAGAATAGAATAGGCTTTATTGTCATTGCTGAATACCATTGTACAGTGCAACGACACGTATGTTCTATGAGGTGCTCAAGTAAAATACACAAATCAATTGTAAGACAGTCAAGTAAGAAAGACAATACAAGCGTAAAAACAGTAAAAAAAAAAAAAACACACACACAAAAGTGAGGCCAGTACCAAGCGTACAGAACATCCAGGTGACAGTAGTGTCTATAATGTTCAGTGTTTTTCAGTAAACTGGCTAGTGCAGCGTCCTCAGCGTGGGTTCTGTTATTATTTGCATAGTAGCAGAATGCAATCACACTGTAAAGTGTCCGTGTTTATTTGGTTTGGTTCGGAGCGGCCACGGCTCTGGGATACAAACTGTTCTTACACCTGGTTGATAAAATACAGAACAGGAACTCCACAGTCTATTACCGACGGCTGCAGTGTCTGCTACTTAAACTATTCTACCCACAGCAGCGGAGATAAGGAAGGTGAACACACAACTGTAGCATCAAACCAGGGTTCCCACACATTTGAAAGGTATAATTCCATACTTTCTCCAGACCCGAATTTCCAGATGTCCTGGTAAAAAAAATTCCAACCAGCCAATCAGTCGGAATATTTAGATTTATGAGCCAGTCGTCAGAGAATTTACAGAGTTCTGCCAACGATCATACGAGACATGTTGAATATCTCTCTCACCAACAGTGAGTGGACGTCACCTGTCCGTCAAAGCAGCAGTGAAACTATGACGACACCTGGGCGGGGCTTAAAATGGGTTGGAGGAGGATTCAACTGTCAATCTGCCTAAATGTTTTCTGGGACACGTAGCTTACTGTAAACATTTTAGCTGTGTTAGCTAGCACCCTAAAAAAACAGATTGATCCATTTCTTTTTTTTTTTTTAGATATTCATAATTTTATATTTTGGAAAATAGAACAGAGGTAACAGTCTGGAAACATGAATATTTTCACATACATTTCCACACCTGGAAATGTATAAAATCAAACTCCATACTTTTCAATACGTGCATAGGAACCCTGTTAAATGTCTGTTACCAACTACAGTGTCTTAGGTCCAGTTTAGTTTAATAATGTTAAAACTAGGGATGTCCCAATCTGGTCTACAGATCGGTATCGGCTGCCGATCTGGCATTTTTTAGAAGATCGGATCGGATTTAGTCACGAGATTGGGCCGATCCGGGGTGGGGGCACCAACATCCTACCCCTCAGATTAAAATTTCCGAAGGTAGGGAAAGGCTTAGAGTAACTAGTAAAACATCTATAACTTTCACTTTCACTCTGTGCTTGTACTCATTATGAGGTCTGGTTATGATGCACAAGTCGGGTTTTTTCAACCCACAGGGCTTTTGTGGAATTATATGACCCGCTCCAACTCAACCCACGAGGAACCCGCTTCACATCATTAACGCACTGCACCGAACACACCCTCATTTACTACCTGGATGGACCTGTCCACAAACGCACAACAACAGTGGAAAACATAAGGTTCTCATTTGGAAAGTGCAAAAATATCCAAAAGTTATTCAGAGTCAAAGGTGTCATAGTTGTTCTAGTTCAGGCCCCACATTCGGTCCAATGAGTATCTACAGTAAAATAATAGAATAACAAGAAAAGCACTCGGAGGATGCAGACCTCTGCCAAGGCAGACTAGTGCCCCCCCCGATCACCACCAAAATTTAATCATTTAATCATTTGTTCCTTGTCCCAGTATCAACATTTCCTGAAATTTTCATCCAAATTCATCCATAACTTTTTGAGTTATCTTGCACACAGACAGACAAACCAACGCCGGCAATAACGTAACCTCTTTGGTGGAGGTAATAACCTATAAGAATGACTCCTAATTGAACTCAAAATTTCATTGTAAAAAGTCTGGATCAGCTCGTTATTGGATCAGTATCAGCAAAACTAATCCCCAAAAAAATTGTATCGGAAGCAAAAAAATCCAAATCGAGAGAACTACAGTGGGGTGGAGGTGGTATTTGTATCCATCAGTATGACGTGGTAAAGACACTAAAGGACAGTAGCATCTTTGGGAAAAAGTAGTTCATGGACATGGACAACTCCATCATTATGTGACCAAAGTTGTCTGAAAATGTGAAGCTTTGACGATCGATGATGATCCACAATGGTCGTTGTGTATCCTAGGCCCCTGTTAGAAAAGAAACACCTGAACTCAGTGTGTCCACATACTTTTGTCCCTCTCTGTATGACTTAAACAATTACACTACGAGTCTAACGATATGTTCATGAAGCCCCAGCGTTTCCTATTAAAAGAACCCGCACATATTTCAGTAAAATTTGGCCCATGAATGCACCGTGATGGCTTCGGGGGCTCTTTCTGGCCCAGTTTGGTTCCGACATACCCTAGACACAAAGAGACGACTGGCTGCCCTCGTCCCGTAAAAGTCCCCCGACAGTCATTTCACACTCGGAGCAGGACCGTTATTTTCCTGCGTTCTAATTATATCCCATTATCGGGCCACGCTGTGATTGGTTTTGGGTGATAAGCAGGAAGTCGGAATGAAAAAAAAAAAAAAAAAGACAATTGTAACGTTCAGAATTAGCAGGAGAAAACTGCTTTTTGTTATCGCACCGGAGTCAAATGGGATACAGGAGGTGATTTTTGACGACAGCGGCAATCACCTCCCAACTTTGTCTTCCAGGAAGTTGGATTTTTTTGAATCTTTGCAGCACAAAGACACTTTTTTTTATACTCTTGTGGAACTTTTTTTTTTTTTTATTGCAACAGAAGGCGCCTACTTTAAGAAAAAAAAAAAGGTGCTGTGAAGTTTGCTGACTTTTCATGGCAATCACCTTCCTGATTATCCTGCTGAAAGATCAAGACGCCCAGGGTTCAGAGGGGTATCCAACCACTCCCAAAGGTGCGCATTTGCATAACTGCTCTTTTTGTGGAAATTTGGGAGGACGACGTGGGAGGATGTGAGCACAGGTGGATTTTTCAAGCGATTCCTCAGACATCAGTTGGGGTCACATTAGCATTGCTAATAAGCGACGACTTTAAAAGGGATGTTGCAAGGCTTTTACATCTTAATGATTCAAAGGGAAGCAGGTAGAAGGAAGACATCTTTGTTCCCTACTTCCACTGTAGCTCAGAGAGTTGAGGATTTTCAGCCCCGTGCACGAACACAAAGACGGAGGAAAAACGCTAATTATATCGTGTGGCGTTCACGGCGGCGCCCTCCTCATATGGGGGGGGGGGGTTGGACCTGCTCAAACTCCGGAGCCCTTACAGTCTATTTGTTTTTGAGTCGTCTCTAAAAAGAACCTCCAGATGCTCCGTGTGAGAACAGAATGAAACTATAAAAAAAAAAAAAAAAAAACAGCAGACGTTTGTTTTTTCCAGCACTGAAATAGTTGCAAATGGCTTTTCGGTGCCAAGGCACATTGTTAGAATGTTGACAGATGCCAACTGCTTTGGAAATTGGCGAGGAAATGGCAAAGACAAACATCTGAAGCAGTGTCTGTAACAGGACTGTTTGTATATCAAAGATGCGCCGTTTAAGTATAATGAGAACAAAATGGATATTAAAATTTCATCCTACGACTCGTACGGATGCGGGGCTTTGTTTTCGTTCGGCTGCTATCTCCACTTATTTTACCTTGTTAGCAGAGAAGCCAGACTTTAAAGCTAGCGGAGCGTGGAGGAACTCTATCTATCTGCAGGTTTTCCAATAAAACATCCAACATTTCAGACATTATGCATCATCCTCCAGGGTGTTCCACAGACCTTGTACTCCTCAAAAAAAAAACAAGTATCATTAAAGTAAAACTATACAAGCTGTACAAACTAGTCATTTTATTTTATTTTATTCTTCACCAAAGTAACTTCAACTCTTCTAGAGCGTCCTGGGTTAGTGTCAGCACGATATTTAATACTCAGCTATTGTAAAGACTTGTATTTAATGGAGGGATTTTGGTTTTTCATTAACCCATAAAGACCCAGTTCTACTTTTGCGGCAGTTTTCTCTCTATTTAACCTATATTTAAAGCTGGCAATTTTTCATCAAATCTGTAAATCTCCTAAACCTCAATCTATTTCACTTTGGTTTAGGGATGTTATGTTTTTTTCTTAAATTAGAAAAGATTAGACTCTCACTATAAGGTTCCTCAACTAAATGTCTTAATAAATGTCAATCTTTACCTCCGCCAGGAGGTATTGTGATCAATTTGCTTTGTGTGTTTGTTTGTTAGCAACTTTACGGGAAAACTATTCCACCCATCTTTACCAAATCTTCCCCACAGATAGGCCTAGGCCCTGGGACCAACCCACTAAATTTTGGGCCAAGTAGGCCAAAGTTCAAGGTCACAGCAAGGTCACAAAAATCTACAATTTTCCTATCTGTCATCGTTGAGCAATTTTTGAAAATTCATAAAAAATTCAAAACGACTCCGATTAGCCTCCAATTTGATCCACCCGTAGCTTAGATCAATATCTTGCATGTGGTACAAAATTGTTCACATCCACTGTGGAACGTGGACTCTGTGGACATTTACATTTAACACTGAAAATCCCATTTACCACACATTTAAAATTAGAACTCAACAAATATTGATTGGAATTTAACCCTTTCATGCACGAATTATGAGAACCTTAGTCAAGATTTTTTTCTTCAGTGTTTAGCCATGAAAAACATAATGCGATCGAGTTTTTTTTTTTCTATGGAGTTACAAAAATATCCACGCATTTAATTTTTGAAGTAAAGAAACGTGTTTAAAACCCAATATCAGAAAGTGATATGAAAACAATGAAATAAAAACATTTTTAATGCTGCTAATCTGATGTCTTCTCACATTTTAACATATTGTAATGCTAGTAATTACTCACTTCATGGAAATAATATGCAAAAAAAACCCTTCTTGTCTAACAAATAACAGTTGATTTACACTCAAACATGTCACTGCCGATCAGGTTTATCAAGAACAGTAAAGTTACAGTAATGGTCTGAATGTCAGTGTATGGGATGGTGCATAAGTGTCCACTGTGTTGGCTGATATGGAACTAAAACAACAAAACCCATGAATATACAAGAGAACAGCTGGAGAAGAACTGTCCACTGGAGTGGACAGTGTATGAAAGGGTTAATTTAATTTGACAGACACATGACTAGTACCAAGCTTCAACTTCTTCTGCTGTATGGAACAACCTGGAAACTGTTGAATTTAAAAAGAGAGTCGACCCACACATGCACCCCCCCGAAACACTCAGGAATCGATAGGAGAATTAATAAGGAATTGGATCACATTGGTATTGCTAAAATCCTATCAATTCACACCCCTAGTGCAGATATCTCTTCTGGCCATAAGGTGCCATTGCATTTTTGATGTTCACATGTTAATATTTGAATGTTTCTGCCACAGAAAGTACTTTGTGTGTTTTATTTTATTTGTTTTTGTTTTTTTATTCAAAGTACAAAATACAACAACTACTTTTCAAACTTTTTGAATATTTTGGGCACATTTCAACAATACCGCGATAATGATAACCTTGATAATTTTGATCACAATAACCATGATATGTAATGTTCATATGGTTACATCTCTAGTTTTTATGTTTTTTTTTGTGATAGGTAGAAAACACATCTTGTGTTTTAAGTCTACTTCTTTTTAATCTAAGTTATTCACAGCTACTTATACTGTGCATCATCTATCTGTCCACTTATTATTTTTATTTTGTCCATTTTCTTGCCTATTTGGTTCAGTTTTCATGAATTTTGTCATATTTTTCTTCCATTTTGCTGCTTATTTTTTGTCTTTCCTCATTTTGACGCTCACATTTGTCCATTTTTTCCCTTATCTATCTATCTAGTGGAGTCTAATCCATGCATTTCAGTCATGTGTTTCGTCTGTTTTAACCTCATATGTTCCCTGAAAAGACTGGACATAAAAAATATCTAATTCCAAACCTTATAATCTGCTCAAAACTGAATGAACCCATTTACCTGCTGATGTTTAGTCTACATTTTAGAGACTCTAATGCCCAATATTAATCACACTTTAAAAAAAAAAAAATGAATGGTTTCAGCCCTGATGCATAATTAAATCCTCATATAGACACCGTGTCCTTGTGCAGATAAAATAGGTCCAATCTAAGTGGAAAAATTCACCAAAATAAGTATGATTGAGCACATGAAACGAGATAAAGAAGAAATATTTCTGTATTTTTAGGGAGGTTATATAAACACATTACAGAAGTGAAATAACCTCTAAACTATCCACTGTTTCCCAGATAAAATTAAATAAACAGTAAGTACATTTGTGATGTGTACCAGAAGACCAGGCTGCTGTATGTGGTGTTAAAGGTTCAGTGTGTAGGATTTACATCTATTTCAGTCACTGAATACAACAGTCATAATAAGTGTGTTTTCAGTGGTGAATAATCACCTGCAATGGATGCGCTGTTGTTACCTCAGACGAGCTGTTTGTATTTACAGAACAAGGTTTGGGTCGGTAATGAACTAAACGTAGGAGGAGAAATGGATTTTTATCGACAACTTCTATTAAAAAAAAAAAAAAAAAAAACAGTTCAGAAAATGAAAATAAAATTTAAAAAAAAAAAACCTACATGAATGATGCAACAAATGGATAAAAATCAGCTTTGCTCTAATTTAATAGCTAAGAAAAGACAATTAATTTAATTAAATTGTGGTTTTGCAATTCATCTGTGAATGCAGTGGATTTATTTTTACTTTTTCAGCTTCTGCAAATTAAGGTTTTTGTTATAATATCAGAAAAAGTCTAAATAACATTAAACTACAGCTTCAATCATGACCTTTTAACTCAACTAAATTAACAGGAAGTGACTAGGCAAGTAATTGTTAGTTTTTCTCTTTTTTTTTAATTAAAGTCAAAATTCCCTCATTTCATCCTCTTTAATGTGAATATTTTCTGTATTTTTTACTCCTTTGTGACAGTTACTGGATATGTCATTGTTCTCAGTTTTAGGAAACACTTTTCTTGACATATTTAAACCCAAACTATCCCTAAATTATTGAAGACAATAACTGGTTGGAACAAAATCATGAGATCCAGCTCAAACCAAAATGGAATTTAAACTTGTGAGTGCATTCACAGGTAAGACAGAAGCTAAAAACTGAACTGAAAGATTAAAAAAAGTACAAAAACTAATGTAAATTTAGAAGCAGGACTGGATAAAACCACAATAATTATATCATTGACATTTCCATCAGAGAACAGCAGTTAAAATTTAACCTAAAAAATCAAAGTCAAGGTCGACACTCGAAGGACTCGTCCAGTATTTTCACAAGTTAAATATAAAACATGAAGGAGATCAACTAGAGCTGAAACAATTAGTCGACTTGAATCAATTTAAAGTTATCAAATAACAGTTTTCCTGAATCGAAGCAACCATTTTTGTTAATTTTATTAGATATTTTCTTGGTTTTGTTGATAATTTTCTTAATTTTGTTGAGCTTTTTCCCATTTTGGTTCATTTTGTAGATTTTGTTTTCCCACTTTTGTTCATTTTGTGAATTTTCTTTTGTTTGCTTTGTTCGTTTTCTTTTTCCATTTGGTACTTTTCGTGGTTGTTGTGTGGTTGTGGACATGTCTTTCACATTTTTCCTTTTTTTTGCCTATTCAAATACTCCCTCAGTTGAATAGAATAGACAGATTAACTGATTACAAAATTCCTCAATAGCTGCAGTTCTAATAAAGACAAAAACATTATTGTAACACATTTGTCAGGTGCAGAATTCCCCCTTCAATCAATGATCAGAGTAAAACTGCAGTAAATGACGGTTCACATTTATCTGATTTATCAGCGTCTCAAACACAAACCCTCAAGAAAAAGAAAAAAAAAAAAAAAACCTGGCTATCTTTACTCACCGATTGGATATTAAATGCACTGTTGGTTCCCACGGCAACGGCTGGTGTGAGTAAAGCTGATAATTTTCTCAATTTTTGTTGAATTTTTTTTTTTTTTTACTTTGTTCATTTTGTTGATTTTTTTTCTTGGTTTTGCTGAATTTTTTTTATTAGTTTCTTAATTTTGTAAATTTTTTTCATTTTGTTGATATTTTCTCAATTTTAGGTCATTTTGTTGATTTTTTTTTCATTTTTCTTCATTTTATATACTTTTCTACTACTGTTACTGTTGGTATTTCTATATGGATTTCTATCCTTTTACTTTTATACTTTTTGTGGTTGTGGACATGTCTTTTCCACATTTTTACTTTTATTTTTTTGCCTATTCAAATGATAGAATATAATTTGAAACAATGTAATTGAATAGAATAGACAGATTAACTGATTACAAAAATCATCGATAGCTGCAGTTCTAATAAAGACAAAAACATTATTATAACACATTTGTCAGGTGCAGAATTCCCCTTTAATCAATGATCAGAGTAAAACTGCAGTAAATGACGGTTCACATTTATCTGATTTATCAGCGTCTCAAACACAAACCCTCAAGAAAAAAAAAAAAAAAAAAAAAAAAACCTGGCCGTCGTTACTCACCGATCGGATAATAAACACGCTGCTGGTTCCCACGGCGACGGCTGGTGTGAGTAAAGCTGCTCTTATGTAGGTAACAAAGGCTTTCTGAAACACTCAAACGGGCCTTTTCAACATTTAATTGCAGAAGAAATGTACAGTGAATGTTTGGAACATTTCACTAAGAGAACGAACAGAGGAAAATGAGTGTTATTACAGCACTGTGAGTGGGGAAATAAAGGCGCTACGAACGCCCAAGGACGGGTTATTGTGTCCCTGCGATCCGCTAGACTGATAGCTGTAGAACCGTGGATGCTCTCGCCGCGCAATCATCCTGGGACCTCGTTTACACAAACAAATCTGAAAACAGCATCTGAGAATATACTAATGGCTCATGCTTGCAAGGCCCACACAGGTCAAATCGATGGGATGCTTTGGCTTTGAACATTCTTCTAATGTATTGCCAAGGGTTTTCCCATGTCGCCCAATTTACAAGTTGGGAGATTTGTATACGCCGATAAGCCAGAGCTGAAACTTTTAATTTTCTTACCCTCTGTTCGTTCTTAAACATTTCATAGAATATCAATAGCAAGTGATGGACGGAGCATTGGCAGTATGTCTGGGTAACGTCTCAGATGTATAATTGACATATATATTGGTGTATTTAGTGTTTAATATTAATCCTTAACTGTGAAAAACCTACAGCAATTAGGATAAAAATCTGGAGATGCAACACATACCACGACGCAGGGGTTAGGATTAGATATTCAAGAGCTAAACAGTCAGCCAAGTACCGGTCTACATAGAAAAGTGGACGTAGACCCCGACTGGTACTTTTAGACATCACTGTCTTTGGGGTTTTTAGGCTAAAACTGAACTTTTTTTTTTTTCATAAATTGGCTAAAATGTGCTTAGAGGTCTTATTTCTGTCTTTGTGCATAAGAAATCAACAGAAGTGAATCCCCAAAGGAACGTTGTGTTGGTAAATGCAAGTTCTGCAAATGTACAGGATTTCAGTTCTGTTCAACATGTTGATGCTCATATGAACTATATTTTCAGCTCAAAAATGTCCAGTTTCATCACAATTAATGCTATATTTTCACGTCACAAATGACCAAGTTATATTTGAACTGAATTTACCTGAAAAACAAATATTCTATTATTTTAGATTCCTCAGTTTTTCTTACCAGATTCTCTCCTACATATCACGTTTTATTTTTACAGGTTCAATCTGGAGTATGGTGCTGATCCATCCTGCTTATGTTCCACCAATACATACATGAAGAATGTCACACGTCACTTTTTAAATCAACAGTTTTCTAATAATAAGCATTTTTATGAAGATATAACAATTCTATATTGTTCTTTCCTCTTTAGTCTGATGATAAACTATCCAATAAATAATAGTGCTCCTAGTTTTTGCACAGGGATCATTAGTGTAAACGCTGACATGGCTGCAGAGCATCAGTATGATGGGATCCACAACAACCATGTCACATCCGTCCACTGACACATTTAGTGTTTTTGTGTCAGCTGGGATTGTTTTAGATCCACAATACCAACATTTATGAATAAGAGGAGAATTAGCAATAGTAAGTCTATAAGTTTATTACTAATAAAGTACTGGCACTGACCAGAGCATCATGGGTAATGTCACGTCCGTCCACCAGCAAAAGTTTTCACATCCACGTGCTATTCCAAATCCAATATTTCTGAAAATAGAGCTTCCACTGTCAAAGAATATCAGTAGTCTGTGCACAAATGGATTAGCATTATTTACACACGGTTCTATGCATTTATGACAACTATTTTTTTTTTTTTTTTTTTTTTTTTTACAAAAATGGCCCCACATTTGATCCCCCAAGTAAATTTTAGCCGATTCATTTTCATCTATGTACGTGTATTTGTTATTCGTGGTTTTCGCATTTTGAGATCCAGGTTAGGTTGGTATGGGCGTCAATATTGGTTCGGGGGGAGGGGTTTAAACTTTGTGTGTCACAAAATCTTGAATCATAAATTGCGAATTAATTTCTTTTTTTGTGTATTGTAATTTTGCAGATGCACAATGAAAATAAATTTAAAAATTGACCCCCCGATGTAGATTTAATTTGTGTAATAATGTAATTCCCTATTTGTAAATATTATTTTAAAAAAGTTTCCTCGGCAAATCATATTTATCCACCAACTGTTCCAAAGACATTAGAGAGCCCTCCCTATGTAGAACTTTTATTTTCCATAATCCCTTTTCTTTCCAACATCTGAATCCCATGTCAGCTCTTTCTGGTTTAAAGTTATTTATGATTTATGATCGGTGAAAAGCATGGAAGCCTATGAGATCTGTTTCAAAAGTGGTGAGCTTGGTGCCAAACAGATATGGTATTTCTGAAAACTGAACATATTCGAGCAAAACCACGGAGGTAAATAGGTGAAGATGTACTCCAACGGTTAAAAAGTGTCAGTTCGTCAAGTGTTTGGCAGTCGAGTCGGTGCAACTTCCCAACAACAGCCACGGTCGAGCTGTTTGTCGGGGGAAAAAATAGGTTTTATTCACTAAAGAGAAGCCGTACGATTCCAACTCAGCAGGTGGACAAGCTGTCGATGGAAGCCTACACAGCAGATATCCAAGCCCTGTGTGGGACCTACTGGAGCGTCCAAATACAACAAATGAGAGCGCAACGACGGAGATCTGCGAGTCAGTGTTGGTAGGATAAGTTCAGTGGAAGTCAGGCATTGTTGGGTAACATTACAAAAGAGTAAAGAAGTAAACACGCCATGTTTTGGCAACTATTTTTGGTCCAACTGAGACCAGCGAGTAGATTTAGATTAGATTTCACTTTTACTAGTAGAAGGCGTTTGAAAGAAGCAAAAAGTATGGACGAAGAAATGAGAGTCAAAACGAAAGTATAGTTCAAGGTCAACATGTTGGAGGTGTAACTGTACTTCTAAGGATGGATGGATGGATGGATGGACAGACGGACAGACAGACACATGAATGAACGGATGGACGGATGAAAGGATGGACGAATGGATGATGGATGGATGGATGGATGGATGAAAACATGGAGGGATGTTCAATGAATGGATGGATGGACAGACTGACGACAAATGGATGGATGGATGGATGGATGGATGGATGGACAGATGAATAAATGAATGGACAGATGAAAGAATGAATGGACAGATGAAAGAATGAATGGATGATAGATGGACAGACAGACGAATGAATGGATTGATGGATGGATGGATGGACTGACGACAGATGGATGGATGGCCTCCAGACCGCCCAGCTCTGATTTGCTTCATTCTTAATATTAAAAATACAGTGTTTAGTTTTAATAATTTCTCTGCCTTTTGGTCTTCACCTCTCTTGTTGTGGTTTGTAGACTCTGAAGCCTGGTTGCCCCCGTTACCATGGTAACGGTATGTGATGCTTGCACCTATATATACATATCGACACAACTAAAACATTAGCTAAAAACTCAACAAAAACCAACTGTCGTACTAGAGAACACGACTCAAATAACACTTAAATGGTCAAATATATAAACCAGCAAACTCGGCAGCGCTAAGCTAACAGCGCTAAGCTAACACTAAGCAGATCCAACAGTTCAAGGACTATTTTAACCAATAAAATTCACTGAACAAGACAAAGAACAAAAATGAAGATCACATGAAAAGATGATGATGAATTGGCTGTTTTATTTTTTGGTTTTTTTACCATAATTTGGTTTTATATAAATGAATCCTCTGCTATCAACGCTAACCCATTGGTTTGTGCTACACTGAAATGCCTCACACTGGCAACAAATGGAGCTGCGTTTAAGGATGAAAAGTTGTCTGATTTATGAGGTTTAATAAAATATTTCACCTGCATAATGTCTACCATAAATACAGTTATATCACTGGGAACAGAGCGTCTAATGTGAAGTTGGACTCCTTACCCAAACATAGTTATATAACTGTACATATCCTGGTGATCATCGGCTTAAATTACCTTGAAGACATGAAAAACCTCCATTAGAGCCAATCAATGCATCACTCAAACTGTGTATTTGACAGTATTTGCTTTTACTGACGCTCTTTAAGTAGAATTGGGTACATGGCGAAACCTGCCTAAGGAGAATTCAGACATAAAATAAATGCATTAGCGCTCTCATACAGATTTCTACTCTATATTCAGTGCAGAGGCTCCGTATTTTACATCTGTCTATACTAAAACTCCATTTTACGTGCTTTCCTTAACGACACCGACGTCACATTTTCAATTTTTAACGACATTACCATCGATTCCCCTGTGAAAAGTAGATCATAAATTAACATTCATCACCACTCTACTTCGATCCAATGATATTTTCGTACACCCCGTACCTTTCTGAGCCCTTAAAAAAGTTGCACATCTCCGAGCTGAGCCCCACATTTTCCAACCTGCGAGTAAAAAACCAGCCTTTAGACTTTAAGCAGAGCTCTTCAGCCTTAACTGTGCACTTGTAATTTGCATGTATTTGGCACCAGCCGAGCGCCTCCTTTTCACTATGATTACCAAGAGCAAAAAAAAAAAATAGGTCAGTCATACAAGACCACTCATCCACACCTGTGCACTGTCTGTACACTTATTAAAGCTCGTACGAGTGGAATGTGAAATCTGACTGTTCCACTCCCACACAGTCTCACAAAAACTACCGCACAAAGCTGCACAAAACGGCAGGAGGCGTAATGATCTTTAGGAAAATCTGAAGAATCTGTGTATCATTTTTGTTTTTTGTGTTTTTTGTACAGCTGCAGTAACCAAACAATTTCCTGCAAAGGATCAGTAAAGTATCTATCTATCTATCTATCTATCTATCTATCTATCTATCTATCTATCTATCTATCTATCTATCTATCTATCTATCTTTTGTTCTTTTCATATTCGATTGAGAATCCACAATCAGAAAATGAAAAAATAACTGGTTATTTCATTATTCATGTACGAATCAAAAACAAACAGAACAAAAGAAAAACTAGTGGTTAATTTGATTTTCGCTTGAAAATGAAAGTAAAATTTAATTTCAAGGAGGTTTTCTTTTTCAGTGTCAAAACAGATAAACCAAAATTTTTTAAAAAAAGATTGATTTTTGTTTTCTCTTTCTAATAACAAGAAAAGAAAGTTACAACCCGACAGAAATGGAAAAACGGACCAAAACCAGCATTTTTTTTTTTTTTTTTCATTTTCTGAGACCAGATGTTGTTATTGTCGAGGAAAGAGCGCTAATCGTTAGGTCACAAAGATTCTTACGAATGGTGGGTTTGTACGAAAGCTGGACATCTGAGACATACTCCTTGGTCAGTGTCTCTGTTGGCAATTGGATTTTATTTTCAGAAAAAAAAAAAAAAGAAAAAAATAGTGGTTAATTTGATTTTCACTTTAAAATAGAAGAATTCAAATTGAATTTCAAGGCGTTTTTCTTTTTCAGTGTCAAAACCGATAAACCAAATTTAAAAAATGGATTGATTTTTGTTTTCTCTAATAAGAAAAAAGGAAGTTACTACTTGACAGAAATGGAAAAATGGACCAAAAACACATTTTTTTTTTTTTTTTTTTTTTCATTTTCTGAGACCGGATGTTGTCATTTTCAAGGAAAAAGCACTAATGCCTCGGTCACAAAGATTCTTACAAATGATGGGTTTGTGCAAAATCTAGACATCATAGACATGCTTCTTTTATGAATGTCTATGAACTCCAGATTTCATATGAACTGGAAGATTTGTACAAATCCATCGTTTGTAAGAATCTTTGTGACCTCGATGGCATTAGTGCTCTTTCCTTGAAAATGACAACATCTGGTCTCAGAAAACGAAAAAAAAAAAAAAAAAAAGTGTTTTTGGTCCATTTTTCCATTTCTGTCAAGTAGTAACTTCCTTTTTTCTTATTAGAGAAAACAAAAATCAATCCATTTTTTAAATTTGGTTTATCGGTTTTGACACTGAAAAAGAAAAACGCCTTGAAATTCAATTTGAATTCTTCTATTTTAAAACGACAATCAATAAACCACTAGTTTTTTTTCTTTGGTTTCTGAAAAGAAAATCCAATCACCAGCAGATGTACTGTCCAGAATCCATGTATCATTCGTTCTTTTCATATTCAACTGAGAATCCACAATTGGAAAACAAAAGAAAAAGGACTTATTTCATTATTCATGTACGAATCAAAAATCAAAAGATAAGTTGATTTTTGATCAGTTTATCTGTTGGCAATTGGATTTTCTACTCAGAAACAAAGGAAATACTAGTGGTTAATTAGATCTTCGCTTTAAAATGGAAGAATTAAAATTTAATTTCAAGTTGTTTTTCTTTTTCAGTGTCAAAACAGATAAAATTTAAAAAAACAGATTAATTTTCGTTTTCTCTAATACCAAAAAAGAAAGTTATTACTTGACAGAAATGGAAAAACGGACAAAAAATGGCAGGGTTTTTTTTCACTTTCTGAGACCGGATGTTGTCATTTTCAAGGAAAGAGTGCTAATGCCTAGGTCACAAAGATTCTTACAAACAACGTGTTTGTACGAATCTTTCAGTTCGTATGAAATCCGGAGTTCATAGACATTCGTGGAGGGATAACGCCTCTGATGTTCAGATTTCACTCTTTTGACACTGAAAAAGAAAAATGCCTTGAAATTCAATTTTAACTCTTCTATTTTAAAGCAAAAATCAATTAACCACTAGTTTTTCTTATGTTTCTGAAAAGAAAATCCAATTACGAAAAGATACACTGACCGTCTACGAACTCCAGATTTTGTACGAACTGGAAGATTTGTACACACCCATGGTTCGTAAGAAACTTTGTGACTTAGGCATTAGTGCTCTTTCCTTGTAAATGCAAAAAACCTGCCATTTTTGGTTCGTTTTTCCATTTCTGTCACTTTTTTTTTATTAGAGAAAATGAAAATCAGTTCATTTTTTAAAATTTGGTTTATCTGTTTTGACACTGAAAAAGAAAAACGCCTTGAAATTCACTTTTAGATCTTCTATTTTAAAACAAAAATCAATTCAACAACTAGTTTTTATTTTGTTTCTCAAAATAAAATCCAATTAACAACAAACACACTGACCCTTTTCATTCTTTCGACTGTACACACAAAGTAAAAACTGGAAATAAGCAAACGGACCAAATGTGGGGTTTCATGTTGACAGTCGAAAGAATGAAAAACAACTCACTTTTTGATTTGTGAACGAATAATGAAATAACCAGTCATTTGTTCATTTTACAATCATAGATTCTCAGCTGAATATGAAAAGAACTAATGATACTCTGATTCGGTCACATTGGTTAAAATGTGTTTTCGGCGTAGACTTGGTGGCTTCAGCATACACTTTTTATGAATCAACAAACGGCGTCGGTCAAGCTGTCAGTTATCTTTGGATTGTTTTTTTTTGTTTTTTTGTTTTTTTTTCACAGCAGTACGAAAACCGAGGATGTTTCTTACTCTTCAGCCTGCCTGCAAATGACTTAATGAAGAAAGCCGAGGTGGAAGACGGGCCATGCAGCTGCAGAATCACATGTCAATCTACCTCCTACAGCGGCTTCAATAATTCATAACCAGGTTCTGGCGGAGGTTTGAAAAAAATATGGCTTCATTAAAAATATATAGGAAATGTTTAAGGTGACTTCGCCACTAGAGAGCAGACGGAGTCCAAAACAAACTCACAGCAACACACCTATAAATACATCAGTTAACAAGTTTATGACCTGTGTGGTACCGAGCGACTGGAGAACAGGAGTCCACTGTTTACTGGTCCGGTGTTATTGGCACAATTCAACCATTTCTACAACAAATACCTGGATTTTTGGTTTGTTAAAGGTTTGAGTAGATGCAGGTGTAACTGCTGTGGTTTTGTGTCTGTAGATTTAACCTGAACTGATGGAGTCACAGTGATAAATCCAGCTGCTTCTTTTTTTCATTCTTGTTCATTTTGTTGATTGTTTTTTTTGTTTTGTTGATAGTTTTCTTAATTTTGTTGATTTTTTTTCATCAGTTTTTTTCATTTTGTTGATTTTTTTTTTCATTTTGTTGATTTTCTTTTTCCATTTT
The DNA here is from genome assembly GCF_902148855.1 of Sphaeramia orbicularis. Taxonomy (NCBI): domain Eukaryota; kingdom Metazoa; phylum Chordata; class Actinopteri; order Kurtiformes; family Apogonidae; genus Sphaeramia; species Sphaeramia orbicularis. Next base: position 44,777,998 of record NC_043974.1, read on the forward strand.
TGTTCATTTTATGGATTATTTTCTCGGTTTAGTTGATCATTTTCTTCAATTTGTTGATTACTTTTTCACTGTTCATTTTGTTGATTGTTTTCTTGGTTTTGTTGATAGTTTTCTTTATTTTGTTGATTTTCTTTTTCCATTTTTGTCCATTTTATGGATTATTTTCTTGGTTTTGTTGATCATTTTCTTCATTTTGGTGTTTTGTTTTGTTTCTTTTTGTCAGTTTTGTTGATTTTTATCTTGGTTTTGTTGAAAAGTAAATTTTTTTCATTTTTGTTCATTTTATAGATTTTTTTTCTTGGTTTTGTTGATTATTTTCTTGATTTTGTTAATTTTTTTTCCCATTTCTGTTCAGTTTATAGATTGTTTTCTTGGTTTTGTTGATAGTTTTCTTAATTTTGTTGATTTTTTTCTTCAATTCTTGTTAATTTTTTTAAAAATTTTTCCCTTTTTTGTTGATTTTATGTATTATTTTCTTAAATTGTTGATAATTTTCTTCATTTTGTTGATTTATTTGTTCATTTTTGTTCATTTTGTTGATTTTTATCTTGGTTTTGCTGAATAGTTTAATTTTTTTTTTTTCATTTTTGTTCATTTTATGGATTATTTTCTTGGGTTTGTTGATGTTACTGACTCTGCAAGTAGTTATTAAAAAAAAAAAAAAGAATAACAATATAAATGTTCTTAACGTAACTTTTTGAAAATTACCAAAGACTTTCCTGCAAAATGTGTTGAATAGAAATACAAGCACATGTAGATGCTAATGCTAATGCTAGGTGCTGTGTGTGTGTAAATGTAGACTCCATTTCCCTACAGGGATAATAAAGCAAGTTAACCTTAATAATATTAATCCACTCCAAAAATTTCAGTGCAAGAACCAAACTGGGTTCAAACTTTCAAATGTGAAAACCACAGAAAACTCAACTGCACAGACATGACAACATTTTGGATTAAACTGTTTTTGTTTTAAATGCTTCACCCCCTGTTTCTTCTGATTTATTGGGTGGTTTTCAAACTAGCTTCCAGTTGCAGTAGCGCCACCTGGTGTACTGGAGTCTATACGTTGTAATTAATTGGCTATTACATTCCACTCAGGAGAGTCTGCTGAGTTAAATGCGACACCTAGAGGTTAAAGTTAGTTACCGGCCTGTTCCATAATTAGGTTTTTACCATAAATCAGTTTTAATATTTTTATCTACAGCTCGACCCCCATGAATTTGCACATCCCTGATACATAACACACACATTAGAGTCAACACATTAAAGAAGTATTAACTGTAGCGGCACAGAAAAGGCGACTGGCTGCAGCAGTACAACTTCCTCAGCAATAATTTCCTGAAATGAAATAGTTTAATCCCTTAGAGGAAGGCAAGTGTGTTAAGAAAGGAGGACAGTGCCTTCCAGAGACAGATGATGTCCAAAAAGAGGAAAGAGAGGATACAGGTGCTGCGCCTCCCGTGTTGTAAAACATGAGATTTTATCACTTTGGAGAGAAAAAAAAAAGTTCATACTAAGTGTTTTTAGCTTGGTTGGGGAATAGGTGGGTCAGACGGAGCCTGGTTTTGGGCGTTCCTTCCAGGCCTCTGTACTGCAGTGTTGTTCTGTTGCATCTTTACAGGCTTTGGAAGCTGCTGATTCAGAGATAGAAGCAGATTATACGGACGCCGCTAATTGCTTTTTTAGCGAGGATCACAAGAATCGCTGCCAATAACGTTAAAAGCATGAATCTGACACGTCGTAACAACCGCAATTAATATAATAATATATAATCAAACGTACAGCACTTGTTAGTGTGTGACATCTTTGGAAACGGGTTCCTTTAAGCCTCGAGGCTTTTGGTGCGATTCAGACGTTAAAAACATCTTTCACTGATAACTAAGTGGTTTTGACCAGCGCTGTCATCAATGTAGCCCTCCACCACCACTACTACTACCCCCCATCCTGTCCTTCAGACTGTTCTCAGCCATGAAATATTCATAGAAATGTTAAGGATTGGACTTATGAAGTAATTTGCTATACTTCATTTCAAGTGCGTCTTCAATTTCTCGAGGCTTTGAAGTGAGTGCTTTTTCTATTTGTATGTGTTGAGTGAGTGACGGAGCGTGCCCATGCACACATGGTACTCGAGGATCTCTAAACAACCCCATTAGCTCCTCGGTGTCACTCATTTCCCCTGCTTCGCCGGCTTTCTCGTTCCCCCCGCGGACCCCGGAGGAGCCAAAAAACCTGTGGTTTATGTACACTTCATATCTGAGGGGGACCTGGACCGTTATCCCAGCAGAGAACAACACATCATTTTCTCCTGTCAAGCCTTCTGTTAGGCCTCATCACAGAGAGCAAGCACTCAGGATCCATGATATTATTAGTCTCCCAGGGAAGGTTGTTCATTCAATTTTCCCCACAACATTGCACTGTAGCCGAGGCCCTTCAGCGCTCTGAGAAAAAAAGGAAAGAGCAGGAGATAGTGAAGAGGCAGAGCTGCTGTTAATCCAGTCTGTGTTCACGGATACACCTGGAAAACATCCAAGAATCTGGACAAAGTGGAAGGAAGGTCTGACATCGAGTCCACCCTCCACACAGTCTTAGAGGTGATAATTATTGTATGGGTCAATATATAATTGAGGGACTTTTTGAGTTTCTTTTACAGGGGAACATAGCTGACAAGTAGAGTTGACATTAGGGATGTAACGACATGAAAATGTCATATCACGGTTATTGTGACCAAAATTATCACAGTTATCATTATTATTGCGGTATTATTGAAATTGTGCTCAAAATGTTCAAAAAGTACTGATACACACTGAAATAATTTAACCAAGTTGCATTAAAAAAAAACAAAAAACAAATAAAATAATTGGTACAATGTACCTTCTCTTGGCAGAAACATTCAAATATTAACCCTTAGGGGTCTGAGCCTATTTTGGCCGTTGTTCAGTACTTCTGATTTTGCCTTTATATACTATATAAACAAATGTTTACTATACCCATGTTTGAGATCTTTTCTTTTCAGCACAACTGCATCTATATCATTTGCCTATTATTTTTTCACTTTAACCTACTATATCAACATAAAAGGACAGAAAACACAAAAAAATATAAAAACCGATTTGAAAAATGTATATAATTTATTGCATAAATAACACAAAGATGCTTAACAAACCTTTTCAAAGACTTTAAAAGTGAATATTGGTTCCAAATATTAGGTATATAAAATCGAATTTGTAATAAATAAAAACTATACTCAAATATTTGACATAAAAGCATGTCTTTACGCAGTTTGTTCCCCTAAAAGTGCGGTAATCAAACACGGTTATCATGATAATTAGAATTTAAATGGTAATACTAACCGTCTGCAATTTTACTGCAGTTTATTGTTATACTGGTAATCATTACATCCCTAGTTGACATTTGGGCTGTTTTCAGGATTCATAAGTTTACACCTTTATTTAGAATGTTTTTATAGTCTGGCTTTGATTCATGTCAGGAAGAATAGAATAGAATAGAATAGAATAGAATAGAATAGAATAGAATAGAATAGAATAGAATAGTTAATTGTGCACGTTTTCACATGATTCCATGACAAAACTGGGAAACTTCCAAAGGTACAATTAAAAATACTGCATATGATACAATAAATAACATAACAGGAAAATTAACTTGTCCACAAATAACTTCAATTGCTGATTTTTGTCTTTTACTGATTGTTTTATGCCTCTATCACAGTATGAAGGTAACGGTTTATTTCTGTACTTAATGCCATTGAACACTGGAACACAATGTATTAATTATTTTTGTATTTTAGGCCTAAATGCATAAATAATGTACAGCACAAACAGTAAATAATATATTATGAATAATGACAGGTACCGGTAAAGGAAGCAGATGAAGTGGATGCAACAAGATGATGTAAAAACACGTTGATAAAATGAAATGGAAATTAATTTTCAGAGGCAGCAGAGAAGAGCTTAGTAAGTACTGACTTTACTAAGGCTGTGTGGAGATAAGAGGAGACGCTTCTGCAGGTTTTAGAAGATGTAATGAGACCAAAACAAGGAAATTAGATGAAAAAATGTGAACAGTCTAAGAAGACGTACAAAGAAGACACAAAGAGAAATGCAACATAAAACACCAAATAAGATGAAAATGCAGGAAAAATGTACTGAGGTGAAAAAATATAAGACATGATGATGTAAGATATGATTATTTGCACAATAAAAAAAGAAGAAAAACAAATATAAAATACAACAAATTGCGAAGTTGATAATAAAAAAAATCCAAGAGGTTTAAGAACTGATCTAATCCAAGTATAAGCATCAAGACACAAATACGTCACAATAAAACAGGTAAGAGATATTAAATGTAGTTAATATAAGGTAAGTGTTTTGGAATATGTATGGATGTAAACGATACAACAAACCAAACATGACATTAAAGTCAAAAGGATGTAAAAGGTGCAACAAGATGAAAAAATATTCAAACCTAAGACTTAACATGATGAAACCAACAACAAAAAAAGTCACAGCAACTAAATGCAACAAGACACAGAGATGAAAATGATGTCAGCGTCAGAAAACCTGGATCAGGAGAAAACATGACCTGAGATTCTAATTTATTGGGTTTTTAGCTGGAAACAGTTGGAAACAACTGGTCTACTGTTGATGCAGAAAAGCTGAAGAGTAGAACAAGAAAGATTTGACTGTGTCAAACCCGAAACAAGACAAAACAAAAGCCCATCTGGATTTAACTCAGCAAACCGTTGTTCAAAAGATCCTTCCAGTGGATAATTACAAGAGTACAACTCAACTACACGGTGGTTTAAGTGGACGAAATACTGGTAAAACAAGTCTGAACAATAGAACAACTCAACTATTCAGTGGTTAAACCAGATTTAGAAATGGCTAAACTTGGCTGTGTAGTAATACCAAATTCAGAGATTCTTTAAACTGATACGAAATTAATGAAAACACTAAAAAAAAAAGACAATAAAACTGAACTATAAGGTAGTTAAAACAGAGACAATGTTGATAAAACAAGTCTAAAAGATAGTAAAATCAGATTATTTGATGATTAAACCAGAATAAAGTAGAGTAAAACCAGACTAAAAGCTGCTTTAAACAGACTCTAATGCCGCATTTCCACTACGTGGAACCGGCTCGACTCGACTCAGGTACCAGGTCCTACTCCTGGAGACCGTTTCCATTACAGGATACTACCCACTTTACAGTACCTGGTCGTCATAGTGATGCGGCGTGCTATTTCCGTGTCGTCTGCTCAGAGAGTCGCTGATAAACTCACTCGTTGCTTGTTGTCTCATCAAACTCATGCTGAATTTTTCCATCGGCCACCAAAGACTAAATCTCCTGACTGAATGGTGTAGTTTTAAGGGCTGTCATCATGTGGATTAACCTACCGCTACATTTACTGTCAATTTCCGCATCCATTTTTTGTAAAACGGCGGGTCACAGAGACGACTCTGACCAATCAGTGGTCTGCAGTGTTTACACGTCACATTTTAGTATCTGGTCCCCAGTCCTGGAACCTTGGCAGAGGTGATACCAAAAAACTAGTACCGGGTACCAGATTCCAGGTCCTTTTTCATAATGGAAACGCAAAAAGGCCGAGTCGAGTCGGTACCACATAGTGGAAACACGGCATAAGTTGGTAAAACCAGTGTAAAAGACAATGAAACTAAATTACAAGGTGGTTAAAACAGACTAAATTTTGATAAAATAAGTCTTAAATATACTAAAACCAAATTATTTGATGGTTAAACCAGACTTAAAGATGACTAAACTAGACTAAAGTAGAGTAAAACCAAACTAAAAGGGGCTTTAAACAGATTAAAGTTGGTAAAATCAGCATAAAAGACAGTAAAACTAAACGGGAAGGTGGTTAAACCAGACTTAAAAATGGCTAAGCTAAAGCAGAGTAGTGACTGGACTCTTTAGTGGGCTAGTTTTGGTCCACGGGCCGTATGTTTGACACCCCTAGTCTAGACTGTGGATATTTCTATTCAACTGATGGAAACATGGGATGGTTCAGTACACGGCATTAACAACCAGAACAGGATCTCGTTTTGTTGAAGAGCCGTGGTCACCAGAACCTTCAAGGTTAGCGACTGAACACCTGAACGCTGTGTGAATATTGGGCCGGCAGTCGACGCTGGACGTGTTGTTTGTGAATGGCTTCGACATAAAGGAAAAGAATCCAATCGGAGGCATCTGGAACATTGGCTTTAAAAAAAAGAGAACAGCTTCTTGTGCTGTATCTTCACCAGAGGCTGCACAGTTCAATCCCACTCTCACTCACAAAGCCCAAGGCTTAATCCCCTCAGTGGAGAAGCCGTTTGTTTGAGGATAGCCCCGACCGCCGCCCCGCCGCCGCCGCCGCCTCGCCGTCCTTGCTGTGCCCTTCAAAGACGTACTGGCAGATCTTCACTCTGGATTTTTTTTTTTCTTTTCCCTCCTTCTTTAACGCCTTTCCCAAGCCTCCGCCGGCCCTCACCTCGTCTAATTTATTTCTCTCAAACATTTCGCTTTTGTTTTGCTGACAGTCGGCGAACGCTATCCCATGAAACACCCTGTTAAATGTTAGATCTCTCTACTGAGGTTCCCAAACGCCTGGATGCCGGCAGTAAACACCAGTTGGTTTTCTCGATTTATCAAAGTGAGAATGAGCTTTTGGTTTCATTTTAGAGATGTAAAAGACGGCGGTCGGCAGAAACCTCTGTCGGGACAGCCTCGGTCAACGCCTGGCCTTTACGATCAGCTATAAGTTCTCATTAAAGGCCAGTGTTTAATAAGAATTAATTGCAGCCTGTTTAACACTGATAGGTTATCTACTGGAGGCAAAGCACAAGTAAATTATATTGACCTTTCATCTTTAGATAATACACAGATGTGTTCGGCACGGAAAAATTGGGAAAATGCTAAAAATGTAGGCGCTAATGGTTCCATCCAGACCAGGGCAGCGCAATTAATCGCAATTATAACTTCAGCCTGTGCAATTATATACTATATAATGGAAAAGTGTGCAGTTTAAAAGGTCTATAGTCTGCATTGTGGATCTATGACACTGAGCAGAAAGTACAAGGATTAAGTGAAGTCACTAACTTTTTGTCTTGTTATGCTATATATCTAAACTCAGTACTTTAATGTTTTTTATTGCTAGTTTAAAGGGGTCATATTTATCTAAACCCACTTTTATTAGTGTTTGGTTCATTTATTTGTGTATTTGGACCCTAATAGTTCATACAGTTTGAATTTGAACCCTCCAGGTGATGCAAAGCTATCTTTATAGAACTGCAACCAATTACTCGATTAGGTGCTTGAAGCCAATGCAAAAATTCACAATTCAATTAATTGACTCGAATTGATTGAAGGGAAATATTCTATTGCAGTTTTCCTGAACTGAAGCTTCTTTGTGCGTCACAATGAGCGTCCGTGTGAAACACAACAGTGGAACCAATAACAGCAGAGAAATGAAGGAAACAAAGCTTTGATTCAGGAGAATTGTGGTTGAATGATTTTTTTTTTTATCACTTGGAGTCGATTAATCGTTTCAGCTCTATATCTTTATATTCATTTGGGCAAAAATCCAGTGGATTTCTACAACCTGTTTTAATTCCTGCTTAATTTGTTACGTTTTAAAACTAGCTACGTTACAGGATGTTTGTTTACCCCCCAGAACCGGGCCCAGATCGGCCCGATCTCGTGACTAAATGCAATCTGACATGCCAGATTGGCAGCAGATACCAATCCTTAGATCGGATTTGGACATCCCTAATGGGGGTGTTGGAAAATATCCGTTCTGCAATATATCGCGATATTTCATTTCACAATACTGTATTGATATTAAAAAGTACTATATTGATATTTTTAGGTATTTATTCAAATGACAGACATGGCGGAGGTTCATTTTTGTTTTTTGGCTTTCTTTATTGTTTATATTTTATTTAGTATCATTTAACACTGTTTTATTAAATAATGGTTATTTGAAGCATCCTAAAAGCACTTCTTACTGTCTGAGAGGCAGATGTTAGTTCCTTTGTTGGGACTGCACAAAAATAATGTTATGATGTTAGTGATGAACTAATAGAATATGAATATTTGAGCAGGATCTTAACCCTTTCATGCATGAATTATGAGACCCTCAGTCGAGATTGTTTTTCCTGCATGTTTTTATTCCTCTTTAGGCATGAAAAAAACATGCCTAAAGAAAATTTCCTTATGAACCTATTTTTCACAGAGCTGCCAAAATGTCCACTCAGCTGGACACCGCATGTTTAATTTTTGGAGCCAAGAAACATGTATTTACTGATATATTTTGTGAAAACTATGAAATAAAAACATTTTAATGCTTATTATAGGTAGTTCATTTATCAGACAGGGGTAGTTCTTTGTTTACCTGCTTTACGAGTTTGTCAGATAAATGAATTATCTACAAAAATTATATGTGGAAGACAGTATGAACCTTTACCAGACATTTTTAATGCTGCTAATCTAATGTTTTCTCACATTTTAACACTCTAACACCAGTCATTACTCTAGTCATTAAGATATAATGCAAAAAAACCAATAACTTTTGTTCTAAAAAAAAACTGTTAATTACAGACTAATAACAATAAAAGCAATTGATTTACACTAAAACATGTTACACTAGATCAGGTTTATCAAGAAGAGTAAAGTTACAGTAATGGTATAAATTGCAGTGTATGGGATGATACAAAAGTGTCCACTGTGTTGGGTGATATGGAACAACAAAACCCATGAATATATAAGAGAACAGCTGGAGAATAGCTGTCCACTGTAGTGACCACTATGTATGAAAGAGTTAAACTGTAATGTCTGTAAAATATAATTTAAGTTTTAACACAGGAATATTTTGTGATATAGCATTAGATCCTGTTGTGATCAAATAAAAATGTGTTTAGTATTTGTGCAGATTTCTGGTGTAATTCAATTCTTCCAGGAAATAATCATTTTAAAAAAAGAAACATACAAAAAAAAAAAGCTTTTTTAACAGTATTATGATACATCGCAATATATCGTATTGTTATCCTAGTATTGTGATTTGTATCGTATGGCCAGATTCTTGCCAATACACAGCCCTAATCCCTAATAGTAACTGGTGATAAATCACTTAAGAAAGGTTAAATATAGAGAAAAATTCATTAAGGAACTGCCACCAAAGTAACACTAGGTCTTAATGGGTTAAACTCATCCAAGAATAAGGATGAGATGATGACATTAACGGAAAAGCATCCGTCAAATAAGGTGGAAATGATGATAAAAGCTGTTATTTCTGTTCCAGGTGAATGGAACTGTGTCCTATTTAGACATTCAAGGCGAACCCCTGACCTACAGGAATAAGGCTCCATTTGGATTTTTACTGCCAACATCAGTGACTTTATAACCGGTTCTTGCACAAGTGTGGGCAGCTATAAATCTCATCTAAGCCGTATGCCAATCCCAACCGGTGGATATGACTGTTATCCTTTGAGAAATTTCCCTGATGCCTAACGAGGCATTTAAGCTCCGGCCGTCGCCTTTGGAAAGAAAGAAGGGATCAAAAAAGAAAGAGGCCGTAATGTCCTCATTCAAATTTGACACAGTTGAAGGAAAACGCTGACCGTTGTGAAGTGGTGGAAGTGGGGAAAAGGGTGATCTGCGCTGCTATTCAGCACTTTTTCAGGAAAAAAAAAACACGAGTATTAGAGCCAGGACTTTTCTATTAGACTTAAGCTTCTTCAGAGAAATCCCCCGATGGTCTGGAGAATCAGGGAAATAATCTCAATCCTTGCATCACTTTTCATCATTTCCCACTCCAAAACTATTTTTTTTAAGACATGCATATTAAATAATCATAAACATTCCAAAAAGCAAATTAGAATATGAGCGCAGACAAACAGCGAACGCAGCGTTTTGGACACTTCCACTGGGGGTTCCACCACTTTTTAAGGGGAACTATGCGAGACTTTTACCGTAGTTAAATAGCTTTGAAGTAATTATGATAGTTAAATGTCTTGTTATTGGGAGAATGGATGCTCTATGGCAGTGTTTTTCAACCTTGGGGTCAGGACTCCATGTGGGGTCACCTGGAATTCAAATTGGATCGCCTGAAATTTCTCGTAATTGATAAAAAAAAAAAAAAAAAAGAACAAACAAAAAATTACTAATGAAAAATATATGGTGAGTTGAGAGCAAGGTTCTAATAGTTTTGGATTTTTTTATCATAGTTTAGTTTTATTTAGTTTTGACTTTTTTTTTCCTCCAATTCAGTTAGTTTTAATTCGTTTTTAGAGCAGGTTTGCTAGTTTTTATTAGTTTTCTATTTTTTTTCTCAATGCTTAGTTTTAGTTTTTTTCATATCTTTTATTTTCTTCGCCGTTGTATTCAGATAATTCCAAGACAGGACTCTGCTGCTTTCTCCCAACTTTAGTCTCCATGTTTCCAGGTCGTGGGAACGAGAAGACGACCTAAACGACAAGTGACGAGAAGTGACGGACCGTGAAGTACCATGTGGGGCCGCGAGCTAAAATTGCTCGAGCGAAATAAATCAATTTCGTATCAATCTGACATTGACAAAGACGAAAACAAAGGGACTTTTATCCGTAATTTTTATATGTTTTAGTTAGTTTTGTAAGGATGCAATACAGTTTCAGTTAGTTATCATTTTTTTCTTTTAATTACAGTTTTTATTTAATACAGTTAACGAAAATGTTTTTTCAATTCTAGTTTTCGCCATTTTGTTAGTTTTCAGTAACGATAATAACCTTGGTTGAGAGAGACAATCACAATCCATAAAAGACATGACAAACGGTGGGTGTTAAACTGCAGCACTGTGGTTCTGTTTATCTGTCAAATGTTCACTGTGGTCGGTTTCAGATGCTGCAGCTCTTTCATAATTCATAGTTTCAGTTCTTGTTTGTTCAGTATTAATTGTCAGCCTTGGAAATCCAAGCTGGACTGACTGTACATATCCTGACCAAGGGAAATCAAATTCTCACTTTGTGCAGTAATCTACACCTGGATTTACTGCCTCTGTCCATAATAATATACATTATACAGACTAAATGTCCTCTAAAATTAACGTTTATTTGCAACCTAGTATAGCAAACTATTACATGACCAAAAACAAATTAATTTTACCCCCCAAAAAAGTCTCCGTTTGGAATGTCTGGGGTCGCCAGAAATTTGTAATGTTAAAATGGGGTCAAGAGCCAAAAAAGGTTGGAAACCACTGCTCTGTGGTTTACGGAACCACAAGACAAACACACCCTCCGCCAGGTAACGCCCCCTAGATATAAACACAAGCCACGCCTTCATTTCACTGGCGTTTACCGTGGCAGAGCCGCAAAAACAAAGAGGTGGGCGTGGTCAGAGGATGGAGGAAGAACAACTAAAGTGACAAAACCAGTGTAGAGGACCAAGCATAAAGATCAGGACAAAGGTGGTAAAATTAGGAAAAACAATAATTTCATAAAGGTGGAAAAATGTTAACACGAGCTCCAAACAAAATGAACAAAGATGGGTGAGACTGAGGTCAACTAAACCAGAACTGCAACAGAACAAAAACAGACCTAACCAGACAATGAACCAAGGTATACTTAAAGAGAAGGGGACTAGCCCAAATCAAACACAAGGGGTGGGGGTGGGGGGGGGCATTACACTAAGAAATTCAACCAAACCATTAACTTAGTCAAAATAACATAAAAAGCAAATAATCACAACTAGACACAAAATACTGTGTGAAACAAAATGTGATTTAAACCAATTTAAGCAACTAAATTAACACAAAGAAACAAACAGAAAACAAACAAAAATTGTTTTTACAGAAGAAAGTTTTGTGATATAGTGTTAAATCCTTTTCTGACCAAATGAAAATTGGTTTAGTATTCGCTCATGTTTCTGGTATAATTCAATTTTCCCAAGAAACATTCTCTTAGAAGAAGAAACAAAACAAACAAAAAATATTGCCTTATTAACAGTATTGTGATGTATTGTGATATATCACATCGTGGTCCTAATGTTGTGATTTCTATTGTATTGCCAGATTTTTGCCAATACACAGCCTTAAACAAGACCAGAGTCTGCCTAGGTCCAGCTTTAGCAGAATGGAGAGAGATGAAAGAAAAAGATGAGGGTTAGATGTGTGCTTACGAAAGTGAATATATACTTCCAAACTGTAGGGGGCGCTCCATAGAGAAAAATGGTACAAAAACAGCAAAGACAGTAAAATCTTACATAGTTCCTCTTGAAGCAGAGTTGTTTTTTTTTTGTTGTTGTTTTTTTTTTTTGGAGTCGACAGCAGAGATAATATGAGTTTCTAATTCTTGAAAATCTGGGCTGACTCACTCAGACTATCGGGGATAGAAGCAGGAGAGGAAGGAGGAGAGCTGCCAGTGATTGATCGGTGAAGCTGTCGAGCGGAGCTGTGAAGGGGGATTGGGAAAGCTCGGATTTGAGAATATGCCAATAACTCATTTCCAAAAAGAAATAAACATCAGTTGCATTTACAGCAAATCAGAGATGCGCCAGAGAGGAAAACATGTTCATTTTCGTATACAAATGCTTGACAACTCCTACACCGCCCAAGCAATCAAGTAATAAAATCACCATTTCTGGCTTCATCAAAGCAAATAAGGATATGCGACTGCAACCGGAACATTTGGGTGGCTAATTGATTGTTCTTGTTCTTCTGTGTTTTGGTGAAATTATCAGGATTATGCAGATGCGTGGCTGTGACGGCGTGTACATAATGTATAAATTCGACAGTGGATGATGTGGACTTGACAGCTTCAGGATGCGGCAGCGCGAGGAAAGGCCACGGGGTTGTAATATGTATTCATGTTCAAGCAGAAAGCGCTCTCTAGCTGGAGGTATCAATTATTTTTTAACACCTGAGGGCTTTCTGCAGGAGTCGTGTATCTGAAGCCCTCCCCTCAGGACAGGAAGCTACAGTCTTAGATTTCAACACATCATCCCGACACGACGCCGCAAAGTGAAGGAATTTAGCTCCGAAATACTTGGGGGATAAATAAAGATTTTAAGACACAGAGGTTACAGACACGGTGATGAGCAGAAAAAAACAAGTACTATCTAATGTCAAGGCATCAAAATCCACATTCTACACCATCATACACACTGCACACATATAGACTAGATGTCAGATGGTATGTTTGGCCATGCATTTCACTGCATGTTAACATTAATACGACCAAAATGCAGACCTTTACAGTACATTTTTACAAAGAAACCCCAACAAAAACATTTGATATAATGGAGATAGTCTATATAATATCTTCTCATGCATATATATTTATGTGAAAATGTTTTGTATATCACATCGATGTCACACATTTCACTGTAGTTTGATATGAACTTGAAATAATAAGACTATGCCATGTGGAGATGCTGGTTTGTGCTGGTCATCCTGTACATCCTCCATACATATGGATTATTTATTCAGCTGTGTGTTGGTACAGGTATGTCTTGTATATTTTGATTTCCCTGAGGAGATGAATAAAGCCTGTATATATATATATATATATATATATATGTGTGTGTGTGTACGTGTGTGTACATATGTGTGTATATGCGTATGTATGTGTATATGTGTGTATGTATGTATATACTTACGCTTGTGTGCTTATGTATATATGTGTGTATGTATATGTGTGTATATATATTTATGCATATATATGTATGTGTATATGTGTGTGTATATGCGTATGTATCTATGTATGTATGTGTTTTTGTGTGTGCATATATGTGCGTGTGTGTGTGTGCATGTGTATGTATGTATGTATGTATGTATGTATATGTGTATGTATGTATGTGTATGTGTGTACGTAGGTATATGTAAGGGTAGAGACTGCGATCTGGTAGGATCGGCGATTCTACCAGTAGAGACTCCGATCGTAGTCTCTACCAGTAGAAACTCCGATCCTGCCAGTAGAAGGGTTAGGGTTAGGGTTCGGATTGTAGTTTCTACCAGTAGAGACTCTGATCGGAGTTTCTACTGGTAGAGACTACGATCGGAGTCTCTACTGGTAGAATCGCCGATCCTACCAGATCGCAGTCTCTACCCTGACATATATATTTACACGTGTGTGTGTGTGTGTGTGTGTGTGTGTGTGTGAATGTATTTATGTATACGAGTGTGTGTGTGTTTGGGATGCAAATTATTGATTAATTCATTAATTGTTAATTGGTTGACCTTATCGATCGATTAACGATAAATTGATAAGCGGCAATTTTCCTGAGAACCTGAATTTCTTTTTCAATACGGTCTATAAGAATAAAAGCTACATATTGTTGATGTTCTTCATGAAAAAAACATGTCATATTCCTTAATGACTGATTTATTGAACCATTGGACACAGTCAGTGTTTCCTGTGGAATTCATCTGTTGATGTGGCGGTGTGTAATGGGGGGGTGCACACGCGTGCGTTTCATCTGGGGGAGGGCGGGTACTCGCACGCGCGCAGTACGGCCGGGGGATTTGTGCGTGTTGGATGATAACTGCGCATGTGCGTGCGTCTCTTTCCGTCCTACTTCTAATACTACTGGGGTATGGGGCGGTGCAGTCCGTGCCCCCGCAGAAGTTAAAGTGAAACTTTTCGCTCATTTATCTTTTCCTCCTGAAGCTTCGCAAATGCATTACATACCTGTGGCCCGAATGAGGAGCCTGGAGGATATTTTAACTTCCGTCTCACTGACCGTGGACTAGACCAACCTCCAGGAAAACGCTCCGATCTCATACCAACCCCGCATTTGTGCGTGCATTTATTTGGGGGTGCTCTGCTCCCACAAACAGACGGGCCGGTCTGTGTTTGGCTCCACCATGTCCATAAAGACATTCTAACTCATCAACGCCATGATCGGGTTGAATGACCGCCTATCCCAGCCGCAGCCTCGCAGCGCGGACAGACCGGCAGCCTTCAGACAGCTGTGAACAGGTGGAAAAGGGCAATTAACCGACAATTAATAATCTAATCAAGCAAATTCTTATCGACAATTAATCGTTAGTCGATTAATTGTTTACATCCCTAGTGTGTGTATATATTTATGTATATTTATGTATGTATATATGTGTGTGTATGTATATATATATATATATGTATATGTATCTGTGTGTGTATGTATGTATGTATGTATTTCTGTGTGTGTATGTATATATGTATCTCTGTGTGTGTCTGTATGTATATGTATGTACGTACATTTGTGGAGGGTAAAGTTTTACTGTTGGATCTGTTGTTTTGGTCCTGACAGTCTTTTACTGTAACAGGAGGATTGTCATCGATGCTTCAGGAGTCGACCCCCACCCCCCTAATTCCACCGACCCCTCTGACTCGTGGTTTGTTGTGTGGTGACGATCGCAGAATCAGAGGCGGAGCTGCTCAGTGAAGCGGCTGAGTGTCGGCCCAGTATCAGAGTCGACCATGTGGCTCTGACAAACCTTTTCTCATGCAACAACAGTTTTGTTTATGCTTGGCTTGAGTCTTGACACCATACTGTAAAACAGGATTATGCAATCATTCAGGTAGCAACGACCGTTATGCTATATGCTAACCTCTGCAGCGCCTTCATGCTGTTTTGGACAGTAAACAACTAAACTTGTAATTATCGTTTCAAACTGCATTCAGCTCTGTGACAACCACCAGTTAAAGTATGACTGAGTTTGTTTTGTTGAAAACTCCTACTGTTGAAGCTCAGGCCTAGGAAAAAAAATGTTGTGTTTCCGGTTTCCCGACCGACCCTAGAAAAACCTGCCGACCCTAGCCTTTTTTTTGGGGTGGGCCGCTGGCAGGGGACATAAATTTTGCGATCTGACACCAGAGTGATGAAACGTTGTAGAATAGGTTTTCTAACATGCTCTGCTTACTCCTAGTGTAATAGAAAAGGTTAAATAAAGACATCCACCAAGCCTAAGGTTCAAGGATGACATCTGGGTTTAATTAATAGGATTGGAACAGATCCAAGTCGCATTGTATTAGTTGGATCACTAGCGTTTGGGCCAAAGTGTAAAAAAAAAAAAAAAAAAAAAAAAGAGAATCCCTACCTACCTACCCTAATTTTTTCAGGACTGAAACCGGAAACACAACATTTTTTTTCCTAGGCCTCAGATAACAGAGCTATAATGTAAACTTTCAGCTGATGCAACACGTCAGCATTATAAGACAGTGGTATTTTGAGCAACTGTCAAATGAAACAAATAAGCGAATAAGAAAACAAATGAAAGATCCAGAAAATCATCAATAACAAAAAATATAATAAATAAAATGAACAAAAAATGACCAAAATATCCACTAAATCTAACAAAAATGCACAAAATGAACAAAAATGACTACAACTATCAAGACAATGAACAAAGGGGCACAAAATAATCAGCTAAGCTAACAGAGCTATAATGTAAACTATCAGGTGATGCAACACGTCAACATTATAAGACAGTCTTAGTTTTAGTAACTGTTAAAATAAGCGCCGATGAGTTTTAATAAAACTTGATGATACCATACTACACGTGTGGCAACAATTGAGTTTTATCCTTTATTCAGTGACTGATTCAGTCTGTGGATACATATTGGTTGGTTCTATGGTTCCATTGGTTGGTTGGTTCCATGGTGGTTTTGGTTCCAGACTAACCCCTGCTGGTCAGAGTCTAAAATATTAATATGCCATAGAAACACTTTGATTATTTTGTTCACATTTGTTCATTTTCTGGATTATTTTGTTCATTTTTTTAGACTATTGTGTTCATTTTCAGGATCTATGAAGTTAGGGGTTGGTTCGATGGTGGTTTTGGCTCCAGACTGACCCCTGTTGGTCAGAGTCTGGAATATTAAACTACAAACAACCATTTTTAACCTACAAAACAACTTTCTCCTTTCAACAACTTTAACTCAGAAGCAAAAATCTGCCTTTAAACCTAAGACATTATGACACTTACTGCGATTGCGAGTTTCATCTTCAACACCTTCATATACTTGATGTTACAGAAGAGTGGAAACTGTGACAGAGTCTCAAAGGAAAGTCATGTCTTCATCTACAGAAATACACTGTGCGAAACCGAAGCCCACTAGTGATGAAAAGGGGATTTGTATTACAGCGTAATGATTCCACTTCACAGCCATTTCTACTGACAAAGACAGGAGCGGAGATAAAACAATAAAACTGACAGAGGGTCAGTTTACATTAAACTCTGAAATTCATGTTAAATAAATCTGAAGTGAATTATATCAAAGTGGAAGGAGATTGCATTTGACTTGAAAGAGGAAAGTTCTGAGTGTTAATTCCTCCGAGGAAATGAACACCTGGATTTTTATCCGTTTCATTTCTCTTGAAAGGCTCGTTTCTTTTCTCTCCAGAGACAGAACTAAATATGTCAGATGTGATTTGCTGATGTGTTCCATAAAAAAAAAAAAAAAAAAAAAAAAAAAAACTCTCAGTTTATAGTAAACAGGCCTTGAATAGAAAGCAAGAGTCCATTAAAAGGTGCGTCAGTAATAAAGGGCAGAGGTCGAAATGAAAAAATAAAGGCCTGTCTCCAAACACAGAAAATGGAAAAAACAACCTCTGGATAATGTGATTTCAACAAACTTATATATATAATCTGGACGTTTTCAACATTCACCTTAAGGACGAAAACACACCAACCTGACTGCTGATCGTCGCCAGAAAAGCAAACCCATCTCCCCAAAACCGAAAATGACGGAACATCTCTGTAGACCTAAACCCAGAGCTCGCTGTTGTCAGTCATTGTTGTCAGTCGAGCATTGAGTAGTCCACAACGGTGGTTGTTGTTGTTGTTGTTGTACTTGTTCAATGGATGGATAGTAATAAGAAGATACTGGTGTTGTCAGCTCTCAGGCTACTTCATATGGAAGAAGAAAGATGTCACAGGGGAAAACTGAAGAGAAATCGCACTATGCTAACAATGCTAACAGTGTTCACTTCATGGAATGAATGAAGTCCATAGTCAACACTGACTGTCACTCATTCAGATACAGTATGAGCAGTGAATGGACTATTATAGAAGACAATAATAGTGTGAAGTACCTTGGCAGAGTTGGATTCACATAGAAACTTCTCCTTCACTGATTCACTAGTCAAGGACTAACCCTCCATCAATCAGTGGCTGATTACACATGTTGAAACGGCCGAAAGGACTGGAGACAACATTAACTAGGACCAATCGCACCAAGCACACCAAGCAGACTCATGTCACCTACTTCGCCAGACTGCTTGATGACCTCCAACCGCAGAAAATCGGGTTGGTGTGTCTTCGCCTTAAGTCTTAGGCTACGTTCAGACTGCAGGCAAATGTGGCCTAAATCTGATTTTTTTGCCCATATGTGACCTATATCCAATCTGTTGAATACTGTTTGAACAGCACAAATTTGATATTTTCAATTCCAACCCAGGCCACTTTCATATGTGGTCCTAAATCCGATACGCATCTGATATTTTGCCATCCCAGTTCGCATTTATCTGACCTTTACGTCACTGAAGTGTCTCATCTACCTTCAACCTGGAAACCTGACACACACTGGGCACAGTGACCCACCATTCACAATCACTCTTCATCAGTTTGCCAAAGCAGACCACGCCCCTGCGCATGGAGTGAGTCGCTGGTAACAACATTGAAAAATGAGTAACGAACAAGAGAAAATCACCGAAAACAAAAAAAAAGCAACAAAAGGTATCTGGAATTATTTCAGCTACAAGAAGGATGATACTGAAACATGTGTTCTGTGTCGACACAATAAGAGGAAACACAACTAATTTGTTTGACCATTTATGTCGGCACCACACAGCTATTACATCCTCCTGAGTGTATTTTTAATATATATCGCAGAGTTAAAAAGAATCGCAATGTCAGTTTTTTCCAATATCGCGCAGCCCTAACTCTGGAGCTAAAAAAAATAAAGGCCCGGTGTACTGT
This sequence comes from Sphaeramia orbicularis, assembly GCF_902148855.1. Classification (NCBI taxonomy): domain Eukaryota; kingdom Metazoa; phylum Chordata; class Actinopteri; order Kurtiformes; family Apogonidae; genus Sphaeramia; species Sphaeramia orbicularis. The sequence continues at coordinate 44,796,946 of NC_043974.1, forward strand.
CGAGCCACTCTACCTGTCGAGTTGAGCTACCTAGCGCTACTGAGAATGCGCATGACCCCTAAGCGTTTTCACAGTTTAAATGCCCATCGATTTGTGCTACCCCAGGCAGAAGTGAGTCATATTTGTAAGTATATTTCTTTTATAGTGCCTTTTGAGCAGTTAGCATGGAAGCAATTATGTGCATGTGCATGAAAGACAGACGTAGAATATTGACGTGAGATGATAATAGCATAAGGAAGTTCTCATTGTATGATATTAGCGTTAAGTACGTGGGTCACCTTGGTGTTAATGGCATTCAGATTATTGTTTAAGTTAGTTCAACGAATGACAACAGCAGTAGCCTACCATTTAACTGACTAAATCTATGTTTACGGAACTTTATTAAATAGAAGTTATAAGCCTGTATAAATATGTTACCTGTAGCGGGAGCTTTATTCGATAGAAGTTATAAAAGCCTGTCAAAGTGAGCATCCTTTACCCATATTCACACGAATAAGTAAATAATGGTGTTTTTCTACAGTAGAAGCATTATGTCATTTTCAAATAGGCGTGTCGAAACGTGAGGTAGCATGTTTTGACGGGGTAGCGTCAATCGATAGACGTCGCTGTCAATATAAACTACTGGTAGCTTACTTCGACGGAGCAGCTCAACTCGACAGAACACCGGTACAGCATTTGGAACATAGTGGAGCACACTGGTCCTTTTAGACCAGGACTGTCAAACTCACTCTGGTTCAGGGGCCACATTCAGTCCAATGTGATCTCAAGTGGGCCAGTGTCATGTAGAATTCTGACCCCATGGAAATCTGACCCCCGGGTCACTTTTCTACTTAGATCTTTGTATACTTCTAATTTATAGTGTATAGTGTTTGCTCTTGTGTTATATTTGTCTTTATTCATGGTTGCTGTGGTTTTATATTGTTACTAAATGTGTGTCATGCTGCTGCTACACTGTAATTTCCCAGTGTGGGATAGTCCATTTCTAGTATGGAAAACTAACCCCCCCCCCCAGAATTTTGACCCATTATATGACTTTGTACTGTATGTTCAAGCAGCATATGAAGTTCATCACCAGTTTTTCATCAAATCTGTGAATCCTGAGTCATAGCCTAAGTATCATAAATCCGTTAGTCTTCCCGTGATTATGTTTATAGTGACAGTGTTTCATCATTATATTTGCTCTGATAAAGATGCTCCAGATTCAGATCCATTTGTTGAAGGTCCACCGTGTGAGATTTAGGAGGATCTAACCGCAGACATGGAATACAATGTTCAGAATTATGTATTCATTTGTGTTTAATCACTGGATCAGTACACCATGTGGTGCTGCCATGTTTCCACTGTCGCTCCAAATGACATTCTCTAACTATTATTTCTTTTTTGCTGCAGGTGGGATGCAGCTTTGAAAGAAAACATAATATCGTCTCCATTTATTTTTAACATGAACCACAGTTGATCCCAGTTAAAAAAAAACAAAAAAACAACACCACCACACACAAAACAAACCTAATCTATACTAGTTTAAAGTACAAATGCTAATTGCTAATGCTAGGTGTGTATTGGGATGGGTACAGTGCAGAGGCTGAATCTTCCTACAAGCACAATGATGTGAGTTAACCTTCAATCTTTAATATTTTAGTCCTAATGCTAGGTGCTGTATGTATTAGGATGGGTAAAATGCAGAGGCCAAAGTTTCCTACGAGGATAATAAATTAAGTTAACCTTTAATCTTTAATTCTACTGCTAATGCTAGAAGTTGTTTGCATCAGCCAATCTGTTACTATGACAACAACTCCTCTGTACATTGCATCAGTTACACACCTCCAAATGTAAGCATGTCGATATGTATTGTCAGATAAAACTAAAATGAAAAATGTCTTTAGTTCATCCTTGACATAACAGAACTATCTGCTTTTGCCATCAGTGAAATGTCATTTTATCTGCTTATTTCTTCTGTTTTGCTGCAGGTGGAATGCAGCTTTAAAACATAGTATTGTCTCCTATTATTTCTTACATGAACCAAAGTTGAACTGTGTTAAGTAAAAAACACAGAGCAAGCCTAATGTAACCTAGCTTAGTGTGCAAATGCTAATTGCTAAAGCTAGGCATGTATTAGGATGGGTAAAATGAGGAGGTTGAATTTTCCTACAGGGACGATAATACGAGTTAACCTTCAACCTTTAGCACTTGATGCTAATGTTACTGCTAATGCTAGGTGCTGTTTGTATTAGGATGACACAAGTTGATGTGAGTTAACTTTCAACATTTAATGCTAATGCTACTGCTAGGTGCTGTGTGTATTAGGATGATACAAATTGATACAAGTTAACATTCAACATTTAACATTTTATGCTAATGCTAAGTGGTGTGAGTATTAGGATGATACAAGTTGATGCAAGTTAACATTCAACTGTTAACATTTTATGCTAATGCTACTGCTAATGCTAGGTGTTGTTTGTATTAGGATGATACAAGTTGATGCGAGTTAACGTTCAACATTTAGCATTTGATCCTAATGCTACTGCTAATGCTAGGTGCTCTGTGTATTAGGATAATATGAGTTGATGCAAGTTAACCTTCAACATTTACTGCCAATGCTACTGCTAATGCTAGGTGCTGTGTGTATTAGGATGATACGAGTTGATGCGAGTTAACCGTCATCATTTTACATTGTATGCTAATGCTAGGTGTTGTGTGTATTAGGATGATACCAGTTGATGCGGGTTAACCTTCAACCTTTAACAGTTTATGCTAATGCTACTGGTAGGTGCTGTGTGTGTTAGGAGGATAGAAGTTGATGAGAATTAACTTTCAACCTTTAACATTTCATGCTAATGCTACTGCTAATGCTAGGTGTTGTATGTATTAGGATGACACAATTTGATTCAAGTTAACCTTCAACCTTCAACAGTTTCTGCTAATGCTACTGCTAGGTGCTGTGTGTATTAGGATGATACGAGTTGATGGGTGTTAACTTCAATGTTTAACTTGTAATGCCAATGCTACTGCTAATGCTAGGTGCTGTTTGTATTAGGATGACAAGCTGATGTGAGTTAACTTTCAACATTTAATGCTAATGCTACTGCTAGGTGCTGTGTGTATTAGGATGATACGAGTTGATGCGTGTTAACTTTAACGTTTAACTTGTAATGCCAATGCTACTGCTAATGCTAGGTGCTGTTTGTATTAGGATGACAAGCTGATGTGAGTTAACTTTCAACATTTAATGCTAATGCTACTGCTAGGTGCTGTGTGTATTAGGATGATACGAGTTGATGCGTGTTAACTTCAACGTTTAACTTGTAATGCCAATGCTACTGCTAATGCTAGGTGTTGTTTGTGTTAGGATGGGTAAAATGCAGAGGCCCAAGTTCACTATGGGGATAATAAAGTGACTTAACCTTTAATCTTTACACCACTTCGAATGCTAATGCTAGGTGCTGTGTGTATCTGCCAATCCGCTACCATGACAACAAGTCCTCTGTACATTGCATCAGTCTTATCTCCAAATGTAAACATGTCGATATGTATTGTCAAATAAAATTAAAATGGAAAATGTCTTCAGTTCATCCTTGACATAACACAGAAATATCTGCTTTTGCTGTTGGTGAAATGTCATTTTATTTGCAAATAACCATTTTTCGGCCAAAACGTGTTCATCCCTGACGTGGGTGACAGGAAAAACTTGATGTTATCCTTATTTACACTCTACACATAACAATGGACCTTGTCGAGCGCTGATACCTATGCCTCCTGTAGATAATTGCTGATTCTTGGCCTCCCGTTGCACAAACGTCGCCATCGCCGAGCACCGAGGGCGCACATACAGTATGTTTAATTCAGGCCGGTCGTCTTTGTTACTGTATCTCCTCCACTCCCACACAACGTCGCTGCATAAACCCGATAGTCCTGTGAGTCAGAGTCGATGTAAACAACACGAGAGCGTTGTGTCCAGCCAGAGCCGAGCGGCAGAATGGATATCAACCCGGCGACATGTGATTTGCATAGACAGCACAGAGGGATTAGGCTATGATCTGCAGCGTCTCAGGGAAAAGCAAAGCAAAATAAAAAATAAAGGAGAAAAAAAATAAATAAATAAAAAAATCCGCCGCTGTAATTCATGAGCAACCCGAGCCTGCAGATTTGTTTTCATGTGATTCCAAGCAGCAAATCCCGATCAGACAGTTATCCTGATAGGGAGGAGAAAAAAAAAATAACACTTGCCGGCTTCATTTAAATATCTGTACTCCCAACTTTTATCAATGACAGACAGACAACGGCGTGTCAGGCGAGCATCATCGGGCATTATGTTCCCGTTCGCCTCTGTATCTCTGATGGCTGTGCTGCAAAAACAAACCACAGGTCGTTCTATTTCTTTACACATTTTTTTTTTAGACCTGATGTTTTTTGTTGTTTTTTTTTGCTTTTTTTTTTCACCACGTTGCCCTCTGACAGGCCTGTGGGGAAGTAATTTTTTAGGTGGAAGATATATGTGCATGAGTGTATTTTTAAAGGCGCGGGCGAGGCTGACATTATACCTGCTAGCGTGAGGGAATCCCCAGTGGCACCTTGTCGAGCGGCCATGTCAATTGTTTGTTTGCATATTGAATAGCTCCGGGCGCCGTGTTGTCTCGCTCTGAAAATAAGCAGCTCATCGCTACCCGAGGACCAACAGGAAATCTGAACGCCAAATGGGAAAATTCAGCGGGAGCGACAGTCATGTAGCTGTCATTAAAGGTAAAGAAACACATCTGCACGCTGATGGAGATGAGGTGGCAGGCGAAGGATGACGCGAAAAGGGCAAATTCAGGGAACGTTGCCAGAGAGAAAGACCAGGGCCCAATCCCAAGTCACCCCTTACCCCTACCCCTCCATTTGGGTAGGGGTGTCCTGATTCTCGATGAGTCAGAGGGGAAGGCACGCTGCTGCTCTCTGCTCCGCCCACTTCCACCCCTCCCAGTCAGCCAGTGCGGACCTCTAATATAATGTGTTACAGACCAACAGAAAGAACCCAATCTCAGCTAAAAGATGCCGTTGGAATGTTGTCAATAGTGAGAACAGTTCAGGAGTTACGGTAATTTGACGGCTGTGAAATGCTAAATGTGTTACCGGAGACACAATCATCTTCACCCAGAGTTTGTCAAACCGTGGGGTCGCCTGGAATTCATATGGGGTCGTCTGAAGTTTCTAGTGATTGATAAAAAAAAAGTAAATAAATTACTAATAAAAAATATTTTTTAATGATTCAAAATATATTTCATTATAATTAAAACACCACACATTTTTCCTAATAAAAATCCACTTCAAATAAAATGCAGAATATAACATCTGAGGGGTCATATCTTAATTGACCCGATCATGTGACCGCATGTGTTACTGCATTTCAATCTGCCCAGACACAGTCGAAACAAGACTGAACAGAGAATGGAAAGATTTCTTCACCCTTCTGGCCCTGCTAAGACATCTCCAAGAGAAAAATGTCTCCATTTTGAAAGTTGGGGTCGCCAGAAATTTGTGATGATAAAATGGGATCATGAGCCAAAAAAGGTTGGAAACCATTGTCTTAACCCTTAGGCATCCACGGTCATGGTCCCATGACTCTATCACATGACATTTTCAACACGTTGTAGCGTTGGAAGTCGGTCACGTAGACCACTGGAAAGTGCAGACTTGAAACACTCTCCCACTTTCCTTTGATGTTGATAGAGCAAATACAACCGGAGATATGATGGTTTGAACTTGGAGCAAACAAACATGAATAAAAGCATGAAAATGAGGTGTGTGTGTTCTGTGTGTGTGTGTGTGTGTGGGGGGGGGGGTTATATTTCTGACAATATCTGTCATTTTTTTTGTCCTTTTACAAAACAGAAAAAACTGAATCTGAAAATTGTAATCCACAGACTGCAATAGCATTACAGGTAAGGGTGAGGATGACCCCCAACTGATGCAGAAACCAGGAGGCCTGGGGGGGGGGGGGCGGGGATAGGGGTGTTAGAAAATATCGGTTCTGCAATATATCACGATATTTCATTTCACAATACTGTATCAATATTAGAAAGTACTGTATTGATATTTTTAGGTATTTATTCAAATGCAGATATTGTGGTTCATTTTTGTTTTTATTTTTTGTTTATATTTTATTTATTATTATTTAACACTCTTTTATTAAATGTTAGTTTCTTTGTTGGTATCGCACAAAAATAATGTTCTGATGTTAGTTCTGAACTAACAGAATATGAACATTTGAACAGGATCTTAAACTGTCATGTCTGTAAAACCTAATTTCAGTTTGAACACAGGAACATTTTGTGATATAGCATTAGATTCTGCTGTGATCAAATAAAAAAACATGTTTCATATTTGTGCATATTTCTGGTGTAATTCAATTCTTTCAGGAAATAATATTTTATAAAAGAAACAAAACCAATAAAAAAATTGCATTTTCAAACAGTATCGTGATATATCACGATATATCGTATCATGATCCTGGTATTGTGTTTTGTATCGTATCACCAGATTATTGCGAATACACAGCCCTAGCGAGAAAATACCTATGTAAAGATATACTTTTATGTCAAATACTTGAGTATAGTTTTAATTTATTACAATTTTGATTTTATATACCTAATATTTGGAACCAACATTCACTTTAAAAGTCTTTGAAAAGGTTCGTTAAGCATCTTTGTGTTATTTATGCAATACATTACATACATTTTTCAAATCGGATTTTATATTTTTTGTGTTTTTTTGTCCTTTTTTGTTGATACAGTAGGTTAAAGTGAAAAAATAATAGACAGATGAGATAGATGAAGTTGTGCTGAAAAAAAAGATACCAAACATGAGTAAACATTTGTTCATCTAGTATATAAAGGCAAAATCAAAAGTACTCAAAAACGGACAAAACAGGCTCAGACTCCTAAAGGTTGGAGACCAATAGAAAGAACCCAATCTCAGGTAAAAGATGCCATTTGAATGTCGTCAATAATAAGAACAGTTGAGGAGTTACGTTAATTTGAAGGCTGTAAAATGGTAAATCTGTCAGTGGAGACACAATTGTCTTAAAAGGGTTAGCACAGATCTACTTTCCAGATGACATCCAGTGTTGAATTCATGCAAAACAAAAGAAAAGAAGTGCCCGTGTCTAAGGTAAAGACATAAATGTGCAGACTTACGGATACAAAAGACAACCCGACTGCCAAGTGTTTGGATGAAGTGAGTATTCAGAGACGTAATGGGTCGGACTTGAGTGGAGTCTTTACTAACTCACTTAGCAGGATGATTGGCCTTGATCTGAAATGAAAAAGCTGGTTGTGAAGATGAAAAGCAACTTGTGGTGAGGCTTTTACTTTGTTACCGCTGATAAGGTCAAAGTTTGCGAAACCTCAACATGAAAGTAATTCCCGTCCTTTAATATGATAATAAACTGTTTTCAATTAGTGTTTACCCCGAAGCCTGAAAGCTCAAACTTTCGAAAAAAAAAGGGTTGAAAAGGATGATGAATGTGAGCTGCACGGCGAATGTTAGCGTGCAACGTTAGCGGCGAAGACTGGGAGGTAAATGTGCAAATAAATCAGTGGTTTTTTCTTGCTCCTTTTGGATCCAAATGAAAGGGATGAAAAGGGATTTTAGAAAATATCTGGATGATATGTAGAGGCTGAAACATGGAGAACATGCTCAGAGTTAGAATGGAGCTGCTCCGGAACAGATACTGGAGTAAAAACTATTCATTTCACATAATTTTACATGATTACAGTGTTTTACGTCCGTCTGTGGAAGAGTTCAGTGGATAGGTGAGGAAGTTTAGTAAAACGTATGAGCTGCTATTAAGGATTTTACAGGCATATTTTCTCTTCTTTTTGGATTATTCTGGATCCACTGAACAATATTAGCATCAATATTGGTTGATTTAAGACTTCAGTGATGACGATGATCATCTATTATGTCAAATTAAAGGTTGTTTCATGTATTTGTATCATTCAAAGGCTGAAGGATGTTAAAGGAATGATATTTTTCTTGTTTCTAAATGGAATTATGCATTTTCAAACATTCCCCTGTGGTCTCCATAAACTGTAAATGCTCTGCTCTCATCAATTCAACACTGGTCTACATGTTTTAACCCCGCATCCATCTGTGACGCTGCACACTTTCATTAAATCAATCACTTTTCCCAACAGACTTTTATATTCATACATTATGGCGTAATTCTAAAACTGTGTTTCTCAGTTTTAGGCTCCAAAATGTGTGTTTTCACTGGTTCATCAATTGGCAAATTAAAATGTACAGTAATAATGCGTTACGTGAATTAATTTTCCTAATTAATAAAGGAGAAAAGTGTTTGGAAGAGTTTTTAAATATTAACCAGAACAAAAACAATGAAATAAAGTCAGAAGGAGGTGAAAATACTAAAAAAAAATAGTGCACAAATGATATGACATTGACATGATGTAACAGATAAAATTGAGTCATTAATGCTGCCTTCATGTTCTTTGGATGTACAATGTAGTTTATGTTTGTGTTGTTTTATGACAGATGGCTAAAGACGAAGCAATAATTTCATGTAATTTTACTTTTTTCTATTAAAACAAAGAGAAATATTTGTAGCTGTCATTATTTTATAGGTAACTATGATGGTATTTTACTGGTTCTGATCGACTTTACATCATTTTAGTCTGAATGTGGAACTGGAACTAAAATGATTTTCACAGCCTTTTAATTTCTCCAGTGTAGCATCTTTTGCCGCATTTCCACTACTTGGTACCGGCTCGACTCGACTCGGCCTTTTTGCGTTTCCATTACGAAAAACCACCTGGAATCTGGTACCCGGTACTAGTTTTTTTGGTATCACCTCCGCTGAGGTTCCAGGACTGGGGACCAGATACTAAAACGTGACGTGTAAACACTGCAGACCACTGATTGGTCAGAGAGTCGTCTCTGTGACCCGCCGTTTTACAAAAAACAGATGCAGAAGTTTACAGTAAACATAGCGGTACGTGAATCCACATGATGACAGGCTGTAATACTGCACCATGGTTTGTCGAGGAGGTTCAGACGTAAAAATTCAGCATGAGCTTGACGAGACAACACGCAACGAGCGAGTTTATCAGCAACTCTGAGCAGACGACACGAAGTAACGTGCCGCGTCGCTATGATGTTCAAGGTTCAAGGTTACTTTATTTGTATCTGTGGGTAGATTTGTTTTGCAGATGAGGTAATTGCTTTTGCATGACAACAAAACATACATTGAACATGTCAGACAGGTACTTGATCGAGCTTACAGACAAGACAAAAAGACGAGACAAAAGGTGTTCAGTGTTCCACCATTCATCAGTATAGCAGCATGGATAAGTAAAAGAATAAAATAAATAAGTAAGATCAAATAAGTAAAAACAAGATGTAATCAAACACGATAAAAACCCAGAAAATATAAAAACAGTCTGGGATAAAAAAAAAAAAACCAGGATAACAACATTAAATTTAAAAATTTGAAGTCACAATAATAATAAACAGAGCAAAGAAATAGAACAAATAACTAAAATAAGTAAATAAAGTGCAAAGTCACTATTTTTTATTGAGCTCAGTGACGGCGACAGGAACAAAGCTGTTTTTATAACACTGTGTCCTGCACCTGGGACTAAGAACCTCCGTCCAGAGGAAAGGAGCTGAAATTCACCTCGTAAAGGATGGGAGTCATTATTAAGAATTGATGAAGCCGTCCTCTGGACCTGTTCAGTGTACAAGGAGGCGGGACAAGACTGGGACTCACCAATCAGGCAACTGGACAATCTGACTGTTAGATTCAGTGAGTTTCTCTCTGCAGCTGAGGTCTGACCGAACCACGCCACCAGGCAAAAAGAGAAAACAGACTCAATAAAGGAACGATAAAAAAAAGGTACTGTGAAGTCGGTACTAACCTGTAATGGAAACAGTCTCCAAGAATAGGACCTGGTACCTGAGTCAAGTCGAGCCGAGCTGACTCAAGCCAGTTCCACATAGTGGAAACATGGCATTTGAGTGTCTAAAAAAAAGCACTATAGAAAAGTGTGATGTATATATATATATATATTTTTTTTTTTTTTTTCATTTTCATGAACCGTATCGGACCGTTTGGTGGTCTGGTTTTGGCCCATGGGTCCTATGTTTGACACCCCTGATGAATGCTGCTTTCATAGCAGGGGTCTCAAACATGCAGCCCGGGGGCCAAATGCGGCCCACCAAAGGTTCCAATGTGGCCCGTGGGATGAAACTGCAAAGTCCAAAAATTCCACTGTCAAGGCTGTGGAACTCATTTTAGTTCAGGTTCCACATACAGACCAATATGATCTACAGTCAAATAATAACAGCAGAATAACCCACAAAAACCTACATATTTTCTTCTCGGTTTGATGTGAAAAATAATACACTATGCCTATAGTTAAATAATGACAACTTCATATTTTTGTCTTTGTTTTAGTGCAAAAAATAAGATTAAATTATGAAAATATTTACATTTACAAACTATCCTGTAACAATAAAATGTGAATAATCTGAACAAATATGAACAACCTGAAATGTCTAAAGAAAAGCACTAACTAAGCAGTAATTTTAACTGTTTTCTGCCTATTACTCAGTGTTTAATGTCTTTGTAGATCTGATCCATAATGCACATGTAGAAATGATAATTTTAGTTATAATATGGTTAAAATTGCACAAGTTTTTCTTATCAAATTTCATTTTTTTCAGGTTATTCACATCTTTTTTGTTTGGATAGGTTATAAAAGTAAGTATTTTCATAATTTAATGGGGGTTTTTTTTGCACTAAAACAAAGACAAAAATTTGGAGTTGTCATTATTTATAGGTCATTATGTTATTATTTTACTGGTCCGGCCCACTGGAGATCGAAGTGGGCTAAATATGGCCCCTGAAAGAAAATGAGTTTGAGAGCCCTGTTTTACAGAGTCCTAAGCGTTGCATCCTGGTGTGTTTGGACCATCATAGTGACCCCTCTGAACTCCCCCCCTCCTCCCCCATCTACATGTATTGTGTTGTTTCTAGGCCACTGATAGTGATTGATTCCCTCACGACAAGAAAAATAATTCAGCCCCGACACTGACACCGAAACTAGGCCTTAGCGTGTTAAGTGTGTGTCCGTACTTCCAAATAAACAGGCAGTGGCGAGCGGACACCGGAGAACATGCTGTAAAACCCCAACATGAGCGAGCACGCCAAGGCCCAGATACAAATGTAAGCTAGCGTAAACTGTGTCATGTCTGTATGATACATGACACGGCCTGTCTGTTGAATACACCTCGCACATGCACTCAAGGAAATCAATTTACATGTGTTGCACAGCTCTTGCCTCCTTTTCTGCACCGCTCTGGGGAGAAGCTGTACGGTTGGTCCGCTGGGCTGGCAGCTCGCTTCTCCCTCGGGATAAATCCCAGTGCATCTCGTCTCAAAATGCTACTTAGAAAAGCCCAGAGGGACCGGAGCCTCCGAGGGCCTCGTCAGCAACAGCGAACGCCGACCAGATCTGAGCCGGGATGCATTTAAGAGGAAATGACAACCTAGAACGACGGCGCTGCCACTGCAGGGATCTGAAGCAACGCGTCAAAAACCATTCCACGCATCAGAAACATGACTCTACGCGTCAGAAACGACTCTACGTATTGGAAATGACTCCACATTTGCATCCGACATGACAACGCACACATCCGAAACGACACAACGCACGTATCCGAGATGACTCTATGTATCAGAAACGACTCCACATTCACATCCGACATGACTCTACACATTGGAAATGATTCTACCCGCGTATCCGAAACGACGCTACGCATCCGAAACGACTCTACCGACGCATCTGAAATGACTCTACACATCCAAAACGATTCATTGCATTAGAAACAACTCAACGCACGCATCCGAAACGACTCAATGCTTCCGAAATGACTCTACGCATTGGAAACGATTCTACCCACACATCCAAAACGACTCTACACATCCGAAACGACTCCACCCACGCATCTGAAACGACTCTACGCATCCGAAACGATTCCACCCATGCATCCGAAATGACTCATCGCATTAGAAACAACTCTACGCACGCATCCGAAACAACTCAGTGCATTGGAAACGACTCCACATTTGTATCTGAAATGACTGTATGCATCTGAAATGACTCTACCCACGCATCGGAAACGACTCTACGCATCCGAAACAACTAATTGCATTAGAAATGACTACACATGCATCCGAAACGATTCATCGCATTGGAAATGATTCTACCCACGCATCCGAAACGACTCTACACATCGGAAACGACTCTACTCACACATCTGAAACGACTCTACGCATCTGAAACGACTCTATGCATCCAAAACGACTCATCGCATTACAAACGACTCTATGCACGTATTAGAACGACTCAATGCATCCGAAATGACTCTACGCATTGGAAATGACTCTACCCAGGCAGCTGAAATGACTCTACGCATCTGAAATGACTCTAACCACGCATCCGAAACGAATCTACACATCCAAAATGACTCATCGCATTAGAAACGACTCTACACATGCATCCAAAACCACTCAATGCCTCCAAAATGACTCTACGCATTGGAAAAGATTCTACCCACACATTCGAAATGACTCTATGCATTGGAAATGACTCTACCCACGCATCCGAAACGACTCTACACTTGCATCCGAAACAACTCTACGCACGCATCCAAAATGACTCGCATTGGAAACTACTCTACATTCGCATCTGAAACAACTCTACACAGGCGTCCGAAATGATTCTATGCATTGGAGTTGCATCAGAAAAAACTCTATACATCAGAAACACGACTCTATGTACACATCGAAAATTACTCTAGACATCAGAAATGATTCTATGCAGGCATCACATATGGCTCTTAGCATGGGAAATAACTCCAAACTATCATATCATGAACTATTCAATCCATCAGAAACGAGACTACGCATTGTAAACAACGATGCATCAGAAACAACTCATCAGAAACAACTGTACGTATCGGAGTCACATCGGATGTCCATTTCCACTCAAAGGAGGACAATAAAAATGTAATAACTATTTATGGACCATTTTCTGTGTTTTATTACATTTATCAATGTCCTTAATTTGTACTTCACTATAAGTAAAGATTATTAGCGATTACTGTAATAATTATACAGATTCAGGACTACAGCTGAATAGTGTTTTTTGTTTTAATGGCTTATCAGCAACAGCACAAATGAACTAAATTTGGAATGAATTTAAGAGTCTGGTCTTGTTATGATTTGGCCTGAAAGAAACAAAATTTGACCGATTGATTGATGAAATTAAATGTTGAGATGTAGAAGTGCAATGATCAATTGATTAGTTGACTGTATGTATATCAGCAACAACTTGGATAACTGAGTAATATTTAAGTAATAGCTACTATGAGTATAATTGTTTTTGTAAATTTTAGAGATAAATCAATTGGTTGAGTCATTTTTTTGATGATAATCACCTGTTTTGAGTGACTGTTAGTGTAGCTAATTGATTGTTTTTCCTAAATTTTAGATGGTAATTGATTGTTTTTTGCCTTTTTGTTTTTAAAGATAATCAATTAATTTAGACATTCAGACAGTAATCCACTGGGTTGAGTAATTTTGACAGGATAATTAGTTTAAGTCATTTTTAGATAATAACCAATTGTTTTGAGTCATTTTTACATCATAATCCATTGGTTTATATAATTTTTAAAGGATGATTGACTGGTTTGAGTTGTTTTTCACGGTAGAATGAACGGGTTTGAGGAATTTTAACTAGAATAATCCATTGGTTGGACTAATTTGTACAGTATAATGAAATGGCTTCTAGTTGTTTTTTGAGGATAATCCATGAGTTTGAGTTTATTAGAGTCATTTTTAGAACATAATAGATTGGTTTGAGTCATTTTTAGAATAAAGTAGAAAATCCTTTGATGGTAACTGAATATATTCAGATTGTGAGATAAATGAGACATCTGAGAACATCATTTTCTGACATTTTATTATCAATTAATCAAGAAGTTTTTGGATCTGAATCTGACTGTTAAGCAGAGGAGGGAAGGATCTTTATTTCAGTGGATTTTTGGTGCTGAAGCTGAAAGAAACAGATGGTTTCCAAAAGAGGAAACAAGGACTTAGTGTTTGTTTAGTGGACTTTTTTTTTTCCTCCACTGTCTTCATCTTGATTAAATGTTGTGAAATGTTGTTAATGTCAAAGACAGACTGGGCTCTAAACGAAGTAAGAGACGGTCATTTGTGGTTTTAAACTCTGGTTTTAATGATCAGAACTATAATTATAACAATAACATGTTTGTTCAACACCAAATTAAGTAAAATGACAAAAGACAAAGCGTTTTAGCAGAAAATGTGAACAAAATAAACCCTTAAGACGAAGGCGGTACTGAAATCTGCTCCATTAGCAGATGCAGATTCTGATACTGGGGTTATTTTCTATTTATGTATTTAGTTTTGTTTTTTGTTTTGGGTTTTTTTTTTTTAATCCCCATTTGTGCAGAGAAATCTTCATTATTCTCGTACGGTGCTGTGCCTAAGTCTTTGTCCACCTCTAGATTTGTTGTTTTTGCAAGATTATAATGAGTAGACATTTATTTCTCAGTATTTCTTTTTTCTTCAGATACAACAAAACACAGGAAATAGAGTATATACCCAGTATTAAAACATGAAGACAGTACAGTATCACAGTATTTAATGTGACCTCCGATCCTGTGACCAAATGTAGCTGAAACCAACTGGAGCATCTGATATGTGTTGAATCAAATCTGGTGTAAAACAGCAGAAAATTAATGCAGTGAATCTCAGTTTCTCTTAAACGAGTTAAAAATATGTGAAGTGCAAATTGAGGTCACACTGAAACCTGGAAACTTTGTTCTTTAACTTTGGTTTTTAATGCTGTGCATATGTGTGAATGCAAAAACTTTACTGAAACAAACCCGATGATGCTGAAGACCTTTACACAATACAGTGTAAATATATGTTTTAACTCTTTCAGCCCCTCAAAACATCTATATATGTGTTTTAAAGAGCATCAGTTAAAATATAACTGATGAATAACATCTCATGACCTTCATTTATACTATTTTTATATATTTGTTCCATGCAGATGTAGTAAATTTGTCTATTTATTTATGTATGTGTATATTAATGTGGTCGTCAAATCATATTTCACCATCATGTGTTGCCCGGTAAAATAAAGACAATAAAATAAATGGAATTAACCTGTTGATTTAATCAATCAGATTTCATGTTGACCACACGGGGGCGTACTAACAGGTGTACGATAACATGGGTGTTCCACCCAATGCTAATTTTGTGTCAGTTCCCAAATGAACTTTTCTCTCTACGTAACATTTCTGAAGTGATTTATCACCATTTATTGTAATATTACCTTCTGTATTTTGCATTTTTTTTCAGTAAAAATTATGCATTTCCCTTTTCATATTTATTTCCCTGATCATGTAGATGTTAATTAAAGCTCAGAGTAAATTCAAAAATTGCAGAAAAAGTCACATTTTCACTTAAATCTATCTTTAACTGAACACTGTCCGTAGCTGGGTTTCCATGACAGTTTTCGGCAAAATTAAAGCGATATTTGAACAATTTCAACAAAGTGCTACTTGTAGGCATTTCAGTTCAAGAGTGATTGGCTTCTGATGCGTGATTCTAGTCCAGTCCCATCTCGCGACATGTCGGAATTCTTGTAAAATACTGTAAAGTTCTCCTAAGACGCTGGTTTAAGGCAGATGTTTGCACTGAGTTTGATCCAAACCTCCACGGTGTTGGCACTATAGTTTCGGTTCATCTACTGCTATTGCACTTACGGTTTTAAAGGGCTCATATTTTGCTTGCTCAAAAAACCACCTCATGAGAGCGTAAAAACTTTTTTGCGATCTTTGACAGTTTTTGTGACATTTTAGTGATTCCATTACCAGTTTTCTATTGCGCAATTTACATTTTGTGCATTTCTGAAGGTAATGGAAACCCAGCTACTGATCCAACTCCATGGGTTTTACCGGTGAATCAATGTTGTAGAAGATGACGGTGTTTCCATGGTAACTACAGAGCCTCTGAACGTCCAAATGGGTCATATCTGATGACCATGAAAAGATGAAGAACTGTATTTTACACCCATTATTGACATGTATTGATAGGATTAGCGGATCAACAGGTATTAAACAGTTCTATCAGTAGATGGTTTTAGTTTTTGAGTGCTAGCTAACAGACTAAATATGGTTCTGGATGTTATTGGATGTAAGCATTTTGCTCATTTTCTCATTACCTCCGCCAGGAGGTATTGTGATCAGTTTGCTTTGTGTGTTTGCGTACTTGCGTGCGTGTTTGTTTGTTAGCAAGATAACTCAAAAAGTTATGGACAGATTTTCATGAAATTTTCAGGAAATGCTGATATTGGCACAAGGAAGAAATGATTAAATTTTGGTGGTGATCATTTGGGGGGGGGGGGGGGGGGGGGTCTGTTTTGGTGGAGGTCTGCGCTCTCCGAGTGTTTTTCTTGTTTTAGAAGCATTTGTCCACTTTTATGCCATATTTCAAGGTTTTTTGATACATTTTTTTTCTGTATTTTTCGACTATTTTGCATATCTTAATTCTTTTTCACATGTTCTGGTGCATTTTATCCTATGAATAATGGAGGTAAAACTGTATTTTACACCAATTATTTACATGTATTGACAGAATTAGTGGATCAACATGTATTAAACAGTTAGCCTACATCAGTAGATGGTTGGGGTTTTTGAGCATTGACAGACTAAGTATAGGGTTCTGGGTGTTATTGGATGTAAGTATTTTGCTAATTTTCTTCTCATTTTAGAAGCATTGCTCACTTTTATGCCATATTTCAAGGTTTTTTGTTACATTTTTTCCCGCATTTTTCAACTATTTTGTATATTTTAATCCTTTTTCACAAGTTTTTGTACACTTTATCCTATGAATAATTGAGGTAAAACTGCATTTTATGCCAATTATTTACATGTATTGAAAGAATTAGTAGATCAACAAGTATTAAAAAGTTGTGTCAGTAGATGGTTTTGTATTTTGAGTGTTAACAGACTAAATAGGGTTCTGAATGTTATTGGATGTAAGCATTTTGCTCGTCTCCTCATTTTAAAAGCATTTTTCCACTTTTATGCCATATTTCAATGTTTTTTGACACATTTTTTCTATATTTTTCACCTATTTTGCATATTTTAATCCTTTTTCACAAGTTTTTGTGCATTTTATCCTATGAATAATTGCGGTGAAACTGTATTTTACACCAATTATTTACATGTATTGATAGAACTAGTGGATCAACAAGTATTAAATTGTTACATCAGTAGATGGTTTTGGTCGACAGTGGCTGTCTGGATCTTTGAAGGTTAAAAAATCAAGACGGTATCAGATCTTTGGTTAAACTGTCTCTCATAGATGATCGTTTTTTTTTAATATATTAAATCGTCGAGGCAAATGTCAGTATATACCCATTAACTGTCTTCTAAGCTCATTCTGTTATGTTTCTTTGTTTACATTGTGATGCCTCTTGGTAAAACATCATATTTTAAGCTCTAAGATGTAAATACAATAAGATTCAAGGCCATTGACTCCTGTTTATTCTCATGTTCCATTAATCCTCAGACCTATTTCCAGTTGCAGAAGTACAAGTGCATTTCTTTTGTGTTCATCCTCGTTTTAATGCCAAAGACGCCGCCGCAATTATTCAAAGCCTCAACTTTCCCCCTTTGCCTACTGATGCTCGGCACTCCTCTCCATAGTTCAGCTGCTTCACATCTCCCAGGATGATTTGATGGGAAATTTATTTCATTTACACATCATACGGCGCAGGCTGTAATTAATTGTTGTGCTGTTGGATGCACAATAGTTCAGTGACTCCTTTGTGGGACCGGGGGGCTCGTTACTGTTGCGTGATATGTGGCGCCACGCTCAGACTGATAACAGATGCTGCTGTCACCTGAAACGTCCACCTTGATGACTCCAAAACAAAGAAATCGTGGAATTAATCAACAGCAGCATGCTACCGTATTAAAGTGTTCAATTATTTTTGACAGGCTGCCTCCATAGTCAAGTATAATGAATAACATCGTACTTTAATGGCTTCATATTTAGCACTTCTTTGGATATATAAACCCATAAACAACAGGATTTAACACCTGATTTCATGGTTTTATCTCCGACAAACTATGACTTCGTGTCAAGAAATGTGATTATAAAGGCACTGAGGTTAAATCCTGGTCCAATACTGAGAGAATTCTTTAAATTAACAATTTGGCCAAAGCTGATGCCGTTTCCCTTTTAGTTTTATAGTTATTTTTCCCCATTTCAACTACATAGAAACAAAGAGAACTGAAGCAAATTATCTTAATGTGTTTTAAAACTCCATCCTGTTATTGTTTTATGAGAAGGATTTGTCAGTGTTTGTCAGAAACATTATCAGCTGGTGTGCACATGGCAATACATTAAAAAAAATACACTCAAAAAACATCATGAATCCGAAAAAGTATGGGTTATAAGTATGGGCTTAACATTGTTTATTGGGACAAAAAAAGTGTGATGACCCTTTGAAGTTGTTCAATGTAGTATCAACATTCCAGACTCCAGACCAGCAGGGGTCTGTCTGGTACCAGAACCAACATCAAACCAACCCTACATCCTCCTGAGACCCAGCAATGCATTTTTGTCCTCTGTAGGGGAAAAAAGTTTCACAGTTTTACTTAAAAAAATGCTGTCCATTGCAAAGGACATTCCAGTAATAAATAAATAGAGAAATAAATAAATAAAACTAATTTTAAAAATGTACCCGAAAAAACTGTTGCATTATGCAGTTTCCAATCAAGACAATTGTTTGAAAATTGCATAAAAAAGCTAAAGCGTTCGCTTTCCTGGGTCTCAGGATGATATGTACCCACAGACTGGAACAGTCACTGAATAAAGGACTTGGCTCATTGTTTTCCACACAGTGTTATTTTGAGTTTTAGTTTGAATAAATCTTGATGACACCATAATACAGCTGTGTCTCATAATCTTCATGTACTGCATCAACTGATAGTTTACATAATAGCTCTATTAGCAAGGTCAAGGTCACCCAAGGTCAAAGGTCATGGACCCAAACCAAAGTCCATATATGACTTCCTTTCAGTAACTATATTCATATCTGGAACCATTTCCATGTTATAAACCATCAAAATATGGAGCATTATAAGTAAAAACACATTTTTAATATTTGAAAAATTCGTCAAAAATTCAAGAATCCCAACTGTACAAACTTTATAGAGTTTGTTGCAAGGGAGTTACGTAAAACATTTGAAATTAATCCGACCATTAGTTTCATCAGAAGATGCATTAATAAATTGCAAATGAAGACGACGACAAACATGACAACAAAAACAAAGTCGGACACATCGGCTGTTGACCTAATGAGTCCCCACGATGGAACCAGAACCCACTCTAGATTTGTTCCTATTAGTTGCAGTATTTTGCCAAGGACGCTACATAAAACAGTTTAAATCAATCTGACCAGTAGATTTAAAGAAGACTGTTGAAACCTAGACATTGGTGACCTTGAGTTTGACCCTTCGAGGTCACTCAAGGTCAAAGATCATGGATCCAAATGAAAGTCCATGTATGACTTCCTATCAGTGACCAATAGTAAATATATTGATATCTGTAACCATTTACATGTTATTCACTATCCAAATATGGACCATTAGAAGGAAAGACACATGTTTAACATTTCAGAAATTTGTCCAATTTAAATATATGAACAAAATATTACACAAAATGAACAAAATAATCAACAATATTAACAAAAAATCTACAAAGTGAACAAAATAATCATTAAAAATGTACAAATTAATTAACATGAATAAAATAATTCAGAAATTTGACAAAATGAACAAAATGCACTAATTAACAAAATGAAAAAAATGAACAAAATAATCACGAAAATTGATGAAATAATCAAAACTACTACAACAGACTTTGTAGACATTGTCTCAAGGAAGATAAAGGAAAATTGGAAATGAATCTGTCCTGTAGTTTTGGAGAAGATTGTTGAAATATAGACACTGGTGACCTTGAGTTTGACCCTTCAAGGTCACTCAAGGTCAAAGGTCATGGACCCAAATGAAAGTCCATATATGACTTCCCGTCAGTGATCAATAGGAACTATAGTGATATCTGGAACCATTTACGTGAGAATTCGTCAAAAACAACTGAATAAACTTCATGGACTTTGTCGCAAGGAAGTTACGTCAAAAAATCTGAAATGAATCCAACCATTAGTTTCATCAGAGAAGACGTTTGATTAAATTGCTAACAAAGACGACAACAATGCTACACATATGCGACCAGTGACCTAATGAGTCCCCACAACAGTACCAGAACCCACTCTAGATCTGTTCATATTAGCTGCAGTATTTTGCCGGTGAAATCTTCCCTGATCCTGCTCCGTGCATCATTAAAACACTGATTTTCTGATGCATTTAACAACTCCAGCGCTCCACCCGGAGGATACGCCACCACATCTAAACCACCACGGAGCATGGAGGTGAAAACACATCCTGGTCGTATGAAGTCGCAGGTGAGGCCTAAA
Organism: Sphaeramia orbicularis; assembly: GCF_902148855.1. Taxonomy (NCBI): domain Eukaryota; kingdom Metazoa; phylum Chordata; class Actinopteri; order Kurtiformes; family Apogonidae; genus Sphaeramia; species Sphaeramia orbicularis. Next base: position 44,817,588 of record NC_043974.1, read on the forward strand.
ATGGAAAAAGCCGACGGAGTGCTGAGTCTTCACCTTGACTGCGGTGTTCGGGAGGTGATAACACATGACAATTTGCAGCTGTAATGAATCTAATTCCGTTGCCCTTCATACTTGGCAGATCACTTCACTTCAGTCTCCTCTGAGTCGCAAAGTTTTTCCTGATCAAGCGTCGCCAAATGCTGTGTTTCTTTCTGCTGATAAACAGAGGGAGGGCAGAAGTTCAGACTCAAACCCAAGACACGTCATACATAATAAGACGAAAAATTAAAAGGTTACAGCTATAATATGTAAAATTACTGACTTGTACTCCAATACCAGAATATAGCTGTGTTTTTATATTATTTCCATGGACAATAAGTAGGTTGGGAGCTGATTTACAGATATTTTTTTCCATTTCCATTGATTCACATTTGTTATTCATTCTTTACGCTATTAAATCATAATTTGCCTCAAAGATGTTTAAGATCTAATCCAACATTGTCTAAAGTTTGGATGCTTTTGATTCAGTTTAACATGATGCAAACCAACAAACTAATGCATACAATGATGTTACATTAAATACTAAAAACTGACTCATCTACACTTAACGTTCATTAACTCTGTGAATGTTAAATATTACGTTACAGTGACCAACAGTTATGTATTCAAGAAGAAATGGCATGAATTATTCATAAATTATGTGAATAAAATGTATATGACATTACACGATTGATGCCTGAACCATTTTATAGTTTATCTGCAGTGGTTATAAAAACTACAACTCCCATGATGCCACACTATTTCATAAAATCAAAGTGTTGTTTTTTTTTGTTATTAAAAGCAAAAGGACTGTTGTACAAACAATAAAAGCAATAATTAATGATGGAAAAAGAAAGAAGAAGAAACAGAAGACAAAAAGAAGCAGAAGCAAAGGAAGCAGAAGAAGAAACAGAAGAAGCAAAAGAAACAGGTGGAGAAGAAAAAGAAGCAAAAGAAACAGGTGGAGAAGAAAAGAAACAGAAGAAGCAAAAGAAACAGAAGAAGCTGAAGAAGCAAAAGAAACAGAAGAAGCTGAAGAAGCAAAAGAAACAGAAGCTGAAGAAGAAGCAAAAGAAACAGAAGCAGAAGCAGCAAAAGAAACGGAGAAGAGGCAGAAGAAACAGAACAAGAAAAACAAGCAAAAGAACCAGAAGAAGCAGAAGAAGAGGCAAAAGAAACAGAAGAAGAAGAAATAGAAGAAGCAAAAGAAACAGGTGGAGGAGAAGAAGAAGAAAAAGAAGAAAAAGAAATGGATAGAGAAGAAGAAGCAAAAGAAACAGGAGAAGAAACAGAAGCAAAAGAAACAGAAGAAGCAAAAGAAACAGAAGCAAAAGAAGATGACGATGGAGACAAAGACGGAGTACTTTTGATTCACATGTTGTTCATTCTTTATTTTATTTAATCACAATTTGTGGTAATGATGTTTAAGTTTTAATCCAACACCATTTAAAGTTTTGATGCTTCTGCTTCTAATTTTCTGGTGAAAATTATAATCATGTGATTATTTATTCTGTATGTTGTAGGCTTGTGTTATATGGACTTGTGTCTGCAATAAAGTTAATTATTATTATTATTATACAGCTGTATATAAAGAACTAAAACAGATTAGATCAGATGGATGTATGAAGGGTTTCCATCCACTGACTTTTCATTTCATGACTTCTACCAGCTTTGATAATATACAAAGACAAGTAAATAAATATAAATATAACCACATGTACATAAGGACCATAAATAAACAAATAATAAAAATGCCAAGAGCTGATTCACAAAAGACAAACACAACATATAAAGGCTTTGACAGTCGACTAGAAAAGCATCAAACCCCAGTTTTTCAGCAGCAAAGTTTAATCAAAAGCCTTTAACCAGTGGAACCTCCAGATGAAACGGCGCCGTCCGTCTGCTCTTTGGAAAACCCTCACAGCTCATCAGTGGATGCAGCGTCGTCTGAACTCCCACATCATGGGAACTAAACTTGCGGCGCCCTTGGGCCGACATGTAAAGTGACTTTATCAGCATCGCCGTTGTTCATCGAAGCAAATCTGACAAAAGCCGCCGAGGTCGAGAGAAAGACGAGGCGCCGAGCGGAGCGTCGTACGAGTTAATATGACTGAAGTGACACGGGTTATTAAGAAGGGCAGCTCATGTGTGGGCTCCGACAGAGGGAAAGTTCACAACGGGGTTTTGGTCCCTCGCCGTCCCGGACTGTCATCAGAGCGGCGACGGCGATGACGACAGCGGACGACTCTAATTAGCCTCTGTCGAGCAGAATGACATTCTAATCAGGTGGTTCTGGTAATTACTTCACTTTTACCATCTCTGTGCACATCTTAGCTTGACGAGACAGGGCTTGTCACTGAAATGAACCTCTGGAAATGGATGGATGTGAAGCTCAGCTGCGGCGGTAGAAGGCGAGCAGCAAAACGGTAAAACGGTGGAGCCCCGAGGCATCGTAATGTAAAAAAGAAGAAAAAAAACTCATTTTATCATCTTAATGTCAAGATATTAAACCTTGGTTTAACATTAACAACCAAGCATCTCATTAAGACGATGTAATTGTCAGGGGATGGAACTATGTTCCCTCATACCCAGGTTCCTCAGTACTCATGTTCCCTGATATCCAAGTTCCTCAGTACCCATGTTCCCCTGTACCCATGTTCCCCGGTGCCTTGGATCACCAGTACCTATGTTCCCTGATACCTATGTTCCTTACTATCTATGTTCCTCGGCACCTACCTATGTTCCCCCATACCTGCCAACGTTCCCCAGTACCTGCCTATGTACCTACCTATGTTCCTTGGTACCTACCTATATTCCCACCTATGTTCCCCAGTCCCTACCTATATTCCCACCTATGTTCCCTGGTACCTACTTATGTTCCCCTTAGGGCTGCACGATTTTGGCAAAAAAAAAAATCCCGATTTTTTCCTCTAAAAACTCGATTTTCGATTTTGATTTCGATTTTTGGGTAAAACTACAAAAGACAACAGAAGTCAGCATGTCGTTTTTGTGAGCAGCCCACAATGCAAGGCACTGCTCTGACCTCAAATCTGTGATGGTATCACGTGATGAACCCCCAGAAGTTTATTTTTTCTTAATTAAATCTTTATTGAATAAAATAGAGTATACAAACAATGTATGCAACAAGAAAATAACATAAGTTTGCCAGGGGGAATACACTATAATACAATGTCCAAATCAGAGCAAATACTTATGTTTTTATAGCCTTTTTGTTTCCAGATTTATCTAACAGCTTTAAATAAAGTTCAACATCTTTAAAAAATAAATAATATTTGTTTTTGTGTTACAGAACTTACATTTGTGAATGAAAAATTTAGCAAGTAAGAGGACTAAATTAATTATTTAAATTTATTATATATATATATATATATATATATATATATGTGTGTGTGTGTGTGTTGTTGTTGTTTTTTTTTTAATTGTTTTTTTTTTTTTTTTTTTCCCTGGGTATCTGGGCCCACAGAAGTGATACCAATGTAAGTCAGTGACAGGCATCAGTCGTGCGTGCGTGCGTGCGTGCGTGCGTGGACCAGGTTAATATAAGTGATCCACATGCGGTTCTGTTTAAACTGAGGGATCCGTGCGTGGAATAGACTGACCCAGGACACGCTGGAGGGATTCTATCCTGGAGCGGGTGGATGTGTGTGGGCACAGGGCTGTCTGAGCTCCTCTGCTGAGGCTGATGACCCCGAGACCTGGACCCGGATCGGAAGAAGACAGTACGGTACGGATCCGGGACAACGGAAGATGAGTGATCCGCATGCAGTTCTATTTCAGTTGCGGGATCCGTGCGTGAAGCCACGGCTTACATTGCTATAAGTACTGCGGGCTCATGAACACATTTAAAGTCCGGCCATTGCACGGAGTTCTGTGACAGACCGCTGTCACTGATAGGAGGAGGAGCCTACGGGAGCCCGCAAGCGCACGGCCCGCAGGTACGAGAGAGATGAAATCGATTTTACGATTTCCCTTTTTTAAAAATCGTACTAATTAAAAAATCCGATTTCGATTTAAAATCGATTAATCGTGCAGCCCTAGTTCCCCTGATACCTACCTATGTTCCCACAATACTCATCTTTATTCCCCAGTATGTTACCCTGGTACCTACCTATGTTCCTCCGATACCTACCTATGTTCCCCCAATACCCATCTATGTTCCCCGGAATGTTCACCCAATACCAACCCATGTTCCCCTGATACCTACCTACGTTCCCCAGAGACCTACCTATGTTCCCCAGTATGTTCCCCCAATACCTACCTATGTTCCCCTGGGACCTACCTATGTTTCCCCAGTACCTACCCATGTTCCCCCAGTATGTTCCCCCGATACCTACCTATGTTCCCCTGATATCTATCTATGTTCCCTAGTATGTTCCCCCAATACCTACCTATGTTCCCCGGTATGTTCCCCCGATGCCTATGTTCCCCAATACCTACCTATATTCCCCAGTATGTTACCTCGAAACCTACCCATGTTCCCCAGTACATTCCCTGATACCTAACCATGTTCCCAAGGTACCTACCTATGTTCCCCCAATACCTACCTATGATTGATAGATATAAAGCTCAACTTCATCTTAAAAACATCTCTTTAATCCAACGCTGTACCTCATGTGCATTTAACGACCATTCATGAAATTAATACGGCAGACTGTTCGCAATGTCAATAATTGGAAACTTTCACGTGCGATAAAGGATGTGTTAATTTCATGTCAAAGCTTCACAAACAACTAACTGTTTATGATATTAACAGGACGCCAAACAACCAAATCCAATCAGTCATTCTAATCAGGTATCTGTGGTAATTACTTCACTTTACCATCTCTGGGCACATCTTAGCTTGACGAGATAGCGCTTGTCACTGAAATGAACCTGTGGAAATGGATGTGGAGGTAGAAGGCGAGCAGTAAAACGGTAAAACGCTGGAGCCCCGAGGCGTCCTAATGTGAAGAAAACCTCATTTTATCATCTCCAGTGCATAAAATTGAGAGGTGTGTGGTGTATTTACGTGGACTAACAGAGTGTCGACAGTGGTGAGGCTGTACTTATCTGTTTACACACCTTTTAGGAGGCTTTGGTCCACAGCCCCGCCTTCCTCAACTTCTACACACTGAGCTGGTTATATGTGAAATTAAAAGGGGAAATGATTAAACAGCCGGCTGAAGCTAAACACGCTTTCTGGACACAAGGCCTGCAGACGGATTCAGATTTCAGAGGAATATCTGTACGTTTAAACAGGCAAAAGGTGAAGAAGTGGAAGGAAGAAAGAGCTGCAGAGACTGGATGAAAACATGGAAATGCAAACTGTCAACGCTACACTGAAGACGTAATCACATGTTGAGTCAAAGTATTAAAACAACAACGTAAAAAAATAAATAAATAAATCACATTACATCACAGTCCTGCATAAAATAAGCTTCATGTACAATTAACAACCATTAATATGTTGTTGCAATACTCGTTGTGATGTCAAAACTTTATGCAAATTTAATGACCAACTGTAGTCGCTTTTCCATTGACGCTCAAATTGCGCGAATGTTACTAGCGCATAAAAATTTGCCTAATGGAAAAACGACAATTTCACCAAAACTCTCATTTATCGATGAAAAGTTTTTGCGCTGGCAAGAGGTGGTTTTTCCAGGCGTAGCGCAATTGGTATATCACGCAAAACTGCAATGCTAAGACCTTTTTCCGCAACTAGAGTCACGTAAATAAAAAAAAAAAAAAAAAAAAACAGATGCTGACAGACGTTACAACAAGCAAAGAAGAAGAGTTTTAAAAGAAACATGGCACGGTATGTGTGGACACACCAGGAAACCCAATCATTTTTTAATTTAGTTCGAGATAGAGGGGTAATGTATAGCCTAATAATACAAATATATCTGTAAATCAACACAATATTTACATTTGTCGCCATGTTTATGGAATAACTTCTTGTGTCATCTCATGATCATAAATGAACTAATCATTGTATTTGTGATTTCAACTGTAGTCGCTTTTCTGTTGATGCTCAAATTGCAAGAATATAACTAGTGCAAATGAAATTTGCCAAATGGAAAAACAACAATTTCGCCCAAACTCTTGTTATTCGATTAAAAGTTTTTGCGCTGGCAAGAGGTGGTTTTTCAGGCATAGCACAATGGTGTATCACGCAAAACTGCAATGGAAAGATCATTTTCCGCAACTAAAGTCATGTGAATTAAAAAAAAAAAAAACAGATGTTGACGGAAATTACAAGCAAACATGTCACAGTATGTGTGGACACACCAGGAAACCCAATCAATTTTTAATTTCGTTTGAGATAGAGAGGTAATATTTTGCCTAATAATATGAATATATCTGTAAATCAACATAATATTTAAGTTTGTTGCCATGTTTATGGAATGACTTCTCGTCTCATCTCGCGATAATAAACCAATTAATCATCGTATTTGTGATTTAATGAAAAAACGACATTACGCACTTCTGTTTTTTCCACATTTAGTAAATATCGGTAAAGTTTTGTACAGAAGTCCAGTGGAAAAGTGACAAGTGACTTTTTTTTTTTTTTTTTAAACAATATACAACCTGTCATAATTTTCAACATAATTTAACCCATGTGTAGCATTTACGATTTACATAGACTGCAGGGAAATGTTTGAAAATGACGAATTCCATTTAAAAAAAAAAAAAAAAGGGCCAAATATCACTCCTTCAACCCAGTGTTATATATACATCTCAGCAAAAATTTACTTAGGGGGTCAAATGAGTGGCCATTTTTGTCAAAATAAAAAAGTTCGAAGAAATGCATAGAACTGTGTTGAAATAATGCTACTACATTTGTGCACAGACTACTGATATTATTTGACGGTGGAAGCTCTATTTTCAGAAATATTGGATTTGGAATAGCACATGTCACCATTTACACTAATGATCCCTGTGCAAAAACTAGGATCACAATTATTCATTGTATAGTTTATCATCAGACTAAAGAGGAAATAACAATATAGAATTGTTATTTCTTTATAAAAAGGCTTATTATTAGAAAACTGTTGATTTAAACAGTGACATGTGACATTCTTCATGTATGTATTGGTGGAACATAAGCAGGATGGATCAGCACCATACTCCAGATTGAACCTGTAAAAATAAAATGTGATATGTAGGATAGAATCTTGTAAGAAAAATTGGGGAATCTAAAAGAATAGAATATTTGTTTTTCATGTAAATTCAGTTCAAATATAACTTGGCCATTTGTGACATGAAAATATAGCATTAATTGTGATGAAATTGGACATTTTTGAGCTGAAAACATAGTTCATATGACCATCAACATGTTGAACAGAACTGAAATCCTGTACATTTGCATAACTTGCATTTACCAACACAACGTTCCTTTGGGGATTCACTTCTATTGATTTATAATGTACAAAGACATAAATAAGACCTCTAAGCACATTTTAGCCGATACGTATACACACCCACTCATATATATGATTTTTTTTTTCCTTTTTTGAGGGTAGTATTGATCATTTCTTTCCTGCCACTTTTCATTATACTTGCACAGATCAACTGTAACACACAAAAAATTTCCCCTGGGATTAAAAAAATTATTCTGATGATTCTGATTTCTGTTTTTATTTTATATCCTTTTTATATCATACTGATAGTAGAACTGACAGGAAACTGTTTTCCGTTTCCATCAATGATTATGCTAACAGTCATGCTGTGTGTTGCCACATGTCCAAACTCTATGTATTTAACGACATAACGCTGATGATGTTGGAGTGTTGAAAGAACGTCGTCTCTTTCCAAACAGGAAGTCTTGGTGTTTCCTCTTATTAGAGACTCTTCATGTGTCTGTGGTTCCTGTTACTGTTGCAGAAATAACAAGTTGTGTACCGTTGGTCCATCTCCATATAAAAGAGCCCGGGCCTGTGAACGGACCCTGCTGTGCCCCGCGGTGGAAAACAACTTTCCCGACCATTCCCAAAACCTCACCCTGCAGGGAATCATTAGCGGGGACACGTGTGACATCATTTGAATGTTGTAACCTAGTCGTCTTGAGGGACCGCTGAATCGGTAGACACATCATTGAATAATACACAGCTCTTTTGCAGTGTGAAGCACAGGGGACGGCTGGTGGGTGGGTGGGTGGGGGTGATGGGGGGGGGGAGGCATTATGCTAAAATATGTAGCGTTCACACCGTGGTCCGCTGGGCCTCGGCGGATGTTTGCGCCGGCGCTGTCTTGGCTCCTCGGTTCGACTCGGCCTCATTATGTGTGACAGCGCTGTGAGGAGGCAGGTAGAGGCTGCAATGAAAGGCGGGGGGGTGGGGGGTGGAAGAAGGTGGGGGGGCTCAGTGAACAGAGATAGACCTCCTCCTCCTGATATCATGGATGAATCAATTGATGCTGTTTTGTGCATTTTTTCTGCTGACCCAGCGAGAACAGGGGGAAATATTCGGCCAGTTGCCGATGGCATGGCAGCTAGAGTTTGAGTTTAGCTCAGTCTGTCACCATTACCCCCCCACCTCCCTCCCCCCACACACACCACCACCACCACCATCCTCATGCTTCTTGCTAGCGCCAGCACACTCACATGAAAATGTGAGCGTGCACGCACACTCCCATCCACCTTCCTCCTTCCTCTAAAATGCATTTGTCGCCTGTGGAGTTATGGCATTGGACTGTCTGCTAGATATTAGGGTTGTGGGGGTAAATCTAGATGATGGATGATTTCTGTTGGGCTGTCAAAACCGCCGCTTGATAAAAGAACAACACAGGACAGTCGCGCAAGACAAACGGATGGTGGAGGCCGAGCAGAACTCACTTACAAAGGTTTTCTCTGACTAAATTCATGCCACTAAAGCCATGTGAACTTAAAGCTTTAAGACACCACGAAAAACCTTCAGCGACGACTAATCTGGATGTTTACGAACCGGTTTAGATCAGCGATGGTGGTTGAACTGTCATTACTCTTTGGGGGAAATTAACAGAAATAACATTCAGACCAATAAAATACTGTCATAATAACCTAGAAATAATGACAACTATACATTTTTTTCTGTTTTAGTGCAAAAAAAAGGAGAGTTACATGACATTTATACATTTACAAAAAATATGAATAACCTCAAATATGAACAAGCTGAAATGTCTTCAATGCAATTTTAGCATCATTTTGTTAATGTTTCTTTTGTTTGTGTTTTGTTCCTGTTATTGCTAAATTGGATCACATTTTTATTTCTTTCTGTTCAGTGGAGATCCCTTACTACAGTGCTGCACAGATCATATGATGTTGGTGGTTAAGGTTAGAATTTTTTTTTACCATTCAGTTTGTTTTTATTTTTACCTTTTTTTTTTTTTTTTTTTTTTTTAAATTTCAACAACTTGAGCCATAAACAACAAGTGGTTCCAGGCACAACGAACCCCGCCCCTCGTGCATATTGTAGCTTATTTTGGCATCAATCCAGCTGATGTCATCATCTCTATGTGGCAAGTTTGAAGTAAATCGAAACAAAATTGGTGTTTTTATAAACAGAAATTTCACCAGTTGACCATGGGAGAAAGATAGAATTGATAAAGATTTTTTTTTAAAAATTCATAAAAAAATCTGAATTTTGACCCACTTTTCCCAAAATGTAATCACATCTATTCTGGGTTACTGGCAATGTATAAACCCAATTTGGCATGAATTCACCCAATACTTTTGCTGCTACAGACATTTCAAAATTTGCCCGTTACAAGCAAATGGGGAAAAAAAAAAAAAAAAAAAAAACTAATTCATACAAAATTTGAACTTTGACATACTTTTCCTAAAATGTAATGACATCTATTCTGGGTCACTGGCAATCTATAAACCCAATTAGGTATGAATTCAACCAATAGTTTTGCTGCTAAAGCAAACAAACCGAACCAAAAACAATAGCCCTTCCTCCCCTTCAGAGGACGGGGAAAAAATTCCAAATACTCAATAACTGTCATATTTTTATGGACTGATTTGATTATATCTTTATATCTTTTTTCTACAAGTGATATTGAAATGTTGTAAACAGTTCCATAAAATAGAGTTCTTAAGCTAAAAAATGAGCCTGTTTGAGAAATGATAGATTAAACTTTAATTTATGACACTGGCGTTCACTTTGGCTCCATCTGGACCAAATACTGATAAACAATAAGAAGTAGGAGAGCAGGAAATTATTTTCTATTGTAATTATTATTATTATTATCTCCGAGGACTTCATGTAATCATCAGTTTTCCCTGTTTCTTCAGCTTAGGTGCTGTGTCTACATCTTGTCAAAATGGGAAAATCCCTGATCGACATCGGCTGTTGATTATTTCATGAGGTGGGAAATAAAAAATGAAAACACACATGCAGCGCCTCATCAGTGTGGCTGCTGCGGAACGACGTTAGCGTTCCCATTTTTTACTTTTAAATAAGCTCAGAGCACATCTACCAGGCAGATGGAAAAGCCAGAGGTTCATTTGTGATTATTATTAGATTGTTGTTTTTGCAGATGCATGAGGAACGACCTGAAATGAGCCTCATGTACTGTATCTGTATCTGAGCCCCAATCAGCCAGCTGCTTCACATTAGACAGTTCGCACAAACGTAGTAACAGGGGTGTCAAACATACAGACCACCAAAGAGTCTAATCCCTCCCAAAAATGACACTGAAGATATTAACAAAGATGTTAAACTCATTTTAGTTCAGGACATTCAGACCAATAGGATCTAAAGTGGATCAGACCAGTAAAATACTACCATAATAAACTATAAATAATGACACATAAAAAAACACTTATCTTTGTTTTACTGCAAAAAAAGGAACTTTACACGACAATGTTTACATTTACAAACTATCCTTTCACCAAAAAAAAATTTGAATAACCTGAACAAATATGAACATGAAATGTCTTAAATGAAGTACAATTTTAAGATCATTTTGTCAATGTTTCTCAAGTTTTGTTCATTTTTGTGCATTTTTTGTTCATTTTATGGCTTAATTTGATCATATTTGTTGGCTTTTTGTAGTTTTTGCAGCGTTTCTCTGTTCATTTTGTTAATGTTTCTCAAGTTTTTGTTCATTTTTGTGCATGTTTTGATCTTGTTATTGCTTAATTTAATCATATTTAGTGGCTGTTTGGGTTTTATTTATGTTCATTTTGTTAATGTTTCTCAAGTTTTTGGTCATTTTTGTGCATGTTTTGATCTAATTATTGCTTAATTTGATCATATTTGTTGGCTTTTTGGTTTTATTTCTGTTCTTTTTATTCATGTATCTCAAATTTTTGTTCATTTTTGTGCATGTTTTGATCTTGTTACTGCTTAATTTCATCATATTCAATGGCTTTTTGTTTTATTTCTGTTCATTTTGTTCATGTTTCTCATGTTTTTGGTCATTTTTGTGCATGTTTTGATCTTGTTATTGTTTAATTTCATCATATTTGCTGGCTTTTTGTTTTATTTCTGTTCATTCTGTTAATGTTTCTCAAGTTTTTGGTCATTTTTGTGCATGTTTTGATCTTGTTATTGCTTAATCTGATCACGTGTTGGGTTTTTTTGTCCTTTTTTTGTTCAATTTCTGTTCAATTTCTTAAAATTCCTCAAATTTTTTAGTCAGTTTTGTACAAGTTTTCCTCGTTATTCTTTATTTTGTTCATTTTTGTTATTTTTCTTCAGTTAATTGTGTTCATGTTTCTCAAATTTCTCAAAATTACTTAATGTGTTGTGTGTATTTGTAGATCCACTGTGACCTGTAAGTTGTAATGCACATGTGTAAACGATAAACAAACTGAATATTGCTAATATTCCACTAATTTTTCCAGGTTATTTCATGTTATTTACATTTCTTTAAAGGATCGTTTGTAGATGTAGATGTAATTTTAATTCTTTCACTCTTAAACATAGAGAAAAGTTAGAAATTGACATTATTCATAGGCTATTATTCTACTTGTATTGTATTTTATTTTACTTGTTTGGTCCGCTTGTGGCCCTAAACTCAAACTAAAATGACGAACACCCATCGCTCTCAGCTTCTCTTCCAAAGCATCATTATTCGACCTCAATCAAATGTTTCCTCGTTCATGTTACGTCGACTCGCCGGCGTCTTCATCCGACTGTGGGCAGAACAAACGCACCGCTGTCGTGTCTGTAAGACGAATAAATATTGATATGCTCCAGTGGCCTAGTATGTTAATTAAATACATGCTTATTGAAATTCAATGACAGCTGGAATTTCACAGTGAGCAGGGGATCTCGCTTCTCCCCAAGAGTGTAAAACATAATTGGTTGACAGCAAAAAGTAACACACAATTAGTTAGAGAGGTTTAATTAATATTATTCAGGCGAGGTCCTTGTTTTAGATGCGTCCTGCGGTGCGCCGACGCTCCGCCGTACAGATGCGGCGCTGCGAGCTTTAGGCGATTGGTTGACGCGTTCACCGGGGGTCCGCGGGTTGGAGCGTTAACCCTCCATGGAAGCGCACGAAAAAGAAAGGTGGAAAAAAACAGTCCCCGACGGCGCCTTCAGGAATATCTACCACTAAAACAAAGTCATGGTGTGCTGTTTTCCAAAGACACCAAGCTGCTCTGTTTATTATCTGATGTTCAGTCACTATTCTGGCCTTTTGGATCAAATATAGTCACATCTTCTGTACTGATTAAACCAGGGCTGTCAAACTCATTTAAGTTCAGGGGCCACATCCTCCCAGTATGATCTGAAGTGGGTTAACACCAGTAAAATAATCATAGGATAATATATAAATAATGTCAACTCCAAACTTTCCTCTATGCTTTCTTTCCTTTAACATGAGCAACCATGAAAAAAGTGAAATTTCTTAAGAAAAATAAGTGCAATTTTAACAATATTCTGCCTCACTTCATCATATTCACATGTACATTACCCCTTACAGTTCACAGAGGATCAACAAATACACAAAATATTTAGCCTAGTTACAGTAACAACAACAATAACAGACATAATATTGTTAAAATTACACTTAACTTCTCTGAATATGTTCCATGTTATTCATATTTCTTCAGATTATTCACATTTTTTGTGAAAGGATAGTGTATAAATTAGGAATGTCCCAATCCGATCTAAATATTGGTATCGGCTGCCGGTCTGGTATTTTTAGAAGATCAGATCGGATATAGTCACAAGATCAGGCCGATCCCGGTTCTGGGGAGGGGGGGTAAACACACATCCTGCCCCCTCAAATTAAAGTTTACAAAGGTAGGGAAGAGGAAAATTAGCTTCACAACAGCAGGAGGCTTAGAGGAATTAGTAAAACGTCTATGAGTTTCACTTTCTCTTTATGGTTCGGTAGTGATGTGCAAGTCTATTTTTTTTTCAATCCGTGGGGCTTTTGTGGAATTATCTGACCCAACCCAACTCACCCTGTAAATAAACTGACATTGTTTTGACCCGCGAGTATCCCGCTGTTCCGCGCATCACTAACATACAGGGCAGAACACACCCCCATATAAAACCTGGACGGACCGGTCCATAGACGCTCTACAGCAGTGGTAAACATATGGTCCACGGACCAAAACCGGGCTGCCAGAGGTTCTAATTTGTCCCACAGTATGAATTTGGAAAGTGCAAAAATGATACTAAAGTTATTAAGAATCAAAGGTGTCATAGTTGTTTTAGTTCAGGTTCCACATTCAGCACAACTGTGATATCAAATAAAATAATAGAATAATAACCTATAAATAATGACTCCAAATTTAAATCAAACTTTCAGTGTAAAAAGTCAGTATTGGATCGGTATCGACAAAACTAATCGTAAAAAACAAAAAAAAATTCGGTATTGAATCATATCGGCAACAATAATACTAGAAAAAAATCGGATTGGGAAATCACTAGTATGCAAACATTTAACTTTTTTTTGCACTAAAACAAAGAGAAGATTATTTCTACGAGGGCTGTTCAATAAGTTCATGGCCTCACCCAGAAATACTGGTTGTTATAATACAGGATGTTACATTCTTTGGTGATGGGATAGTGATGCTTGAACATCGATGGACCAAGTGCATTGCTGTAAATGGAGATTATGTTGAAAAATAAAATATAAATTATCAGTCTGTGTTGTTCTGTTCTGGGTGAGGCCATGAACTTATTGAACGGCCCTCGTAGGTTATAATGATAGTATTATAAGATTGTGTGTGATATGTGGAACTGGAACTGGAACTAAAACAATTGTTAATATCTTCAGTGTAATTTTTGCATTTCAAAAATTTCCTCCCATGGGTCAGATTGGACCCTCTGGTGGGCCACTTTTGGCCCCGGGCCGTATGTGTGATACCTGTGGCTTAAATAGTTAAAATCATCAAAACTACTACTTTGCATTGAACTCATCTCAGATATGCATGGGGTCTGTAACAGTAGTAGTTTTTGTTACAAATTTAACTACATTAATATATTAGAAAACTAGAAGCACTCGGAGCGCGCAGACCTCCGCCAAGGCAGATCAGTGGCCCCCCCACCCCCGATCACCACCAAAATTTAATCATTTGTTCCTTGTTCCAGTATCAACATTTCCTGAAATCATCCATCCATCCATTCATCCAAATCCGTCCAAACCTTTTTGGGTTATCTTGCACACAGACAGTCAGACAGACAAACGAACAGACAAACCAACACCGACAAAAACATAACCTCCTTGGCGGAGGTAATAAATACATTACACCTATTTTTCCACATTTTTTTCATAATTTAGATTTCATGTCTATGATGTCCAGCAACTCTAAAATTAACACAGATTATTTACTTCAAGAGCTATAGGAATTAATTAATTTAGTAGTTTTTGGTGTAAATTTGAAATTATACACATCTATTTAAGCTCATTATGATACAGAAATGCATTAGAACATTTTCTCCATGGGGTCAGACTTCTATATGACACCAGCAATGCACTTTGACAAACACATCCAAAATAAAAGCCCTGAGGTGTTTATTGTGTAAACCTCACCGTCTTGTGGTACTTTTAAGTTTCTACAAATCAGTTTTCCTGAAAAACTAAAACACACTTCTTCAAGCAGACATTGTTTTCGACAGGCGCCAGAATCTTACCCATTTTATTCATCAGTGCATTTTATTTTATCCATGACTAAACTGGAAAACCCTTGGTCGTTTGAGTCGACCTCAACACCAGCTATTTTTCACTGAGGAAACACAGAAGTACATTCAGAAAGTCATGATTATCATTTTCATTGACTTGTATAAAAGCGGCTGAACTCGATCTGGTTGAATTCTTTATGTTCGATTGTGATTGACCTTCATTTATGTTGCCCACTCCTTTTCAGAGGGATCACACAGGTCATTAAATAACAGTTTTCCTTCTGAAATGTCATTCATTTCAGTGTAATACAGTATTTTACCAATAATGTGCACTATGAGATGCTAGCATTAACACCTCTATGATAACATGTCCATTAAAGTCTGTATATAGTCATTTTCTCTGGGATCTTTCTGCGTTAAAACGTCCCATTCCAGTCTTTATTAACCTGCAGAGCTTAATTAGTGTTGGGTGTTGTTTTGCTGCTGAAGAAATAATTACATTTTCAGTGATAATTACTATCAACTGACCAGTCTGCTTAACCTTTTTTTTTTTTTTTTTTTTAAATCAGAATTATCCATTTCACCCACTCTTTATTGTCACTTTTTACCTGAGTAACCTTCAACTAACATTACTGACTTTCTATTTAAAGTTTTTTAAGCATTGTATTCCTTGCCACACTCTTTTAGTTCCACCCTGTTGGGCTATTTTACTGAGACTGTTTGTCTTGTTTTGTTCATCTGAAGAAGAGCCTTTAGCAGAATACAAAACACCTGAAGACAGAAAACGCCGCTCTAAATTTTCCACTTTGTTTTGACAGTTACAGACTTAACTGTTGTTGAATTTGAAGGAATACTCATAGCAGGGTGGTTTGTTTTATTCTGTTTTATCTATTTTAGAATTCCTGTTATTATTTCCTTGTTTTTTGGCAGTTCGGAAAAGTTAAACATGTCACTGACACGCAAAAAAAAAAAAAAAAAATCACACTTTTCGATAATGGGAACAACCCCATCACTGATCACCATGGATGTGGAATAGTTTGACATAAAAAGGCTCAGAATGTGCCATAAAACACGGCGATTAGCAGTGACCGATGCCTCTGATGGAATAAAGTTACCACAGTTCAAGCGCTGGCTTCATTGCTCACACTGATAAGAGTCCGATGTGGCTCCGAAATACTTCTTCACGCCTTGCGATGCTTCGGTCCGACGAACATTTTTAATCACAGCGACCTTTTTCGATAATTTCCTTCGTTTAGTAACTACAAATGTTCATATTCACAAATTCAACACTTCCTTAACTGTTTGCTAGTGTTTCAGTGGACAGGAAGTGTTCATTACTTAATACAGTGTTTCCGGCAGTAAAGTTTGCAAAGTTTCAGGAGATAGCGAAAGTGTCAATTTAATTGTAACTTCATTTTAATGATGACATTTTTGTAATACCAGGTGATATCATGTATAGAATGTGTTTGAACCACAACAATGTCATTAATTCTTACGTACCCATTGTTAGGTACGCACTGTACGGACCGCACTGACCCATATATGCATTTGAATTAATACCGAAAAATACCGATACAGCGCTTTTTAATATCGATACAGCATTTTGAAATGAAATATCACGATGTATTGCAGAACCGATATTTTCTTACACCCCTATTATTGACTGATGGCATTTGGTGTCATTCACATCCGTCCAATTGGCAAAAAGTGAAGTTTCTCGTCTACTTCACGTTCGTTTTGTCTTATATTGAATTATAATTTTGGAAGAGGTTTCAGGAACTACTAGTATGTTAGTTTTGTTGTCTTGTGTCTATTCTTGTTGCATCTTTCATGCCTTATTTTTCCTCGTCACATCTGAAAACATACTAACTTAAGCCAAAAACATTGTAAAAGACGTCATGTATGTCATTTTATTCCCATGTCTCGTTGTGTCTTTTGTGATATTTTCGTCTTTTACATCATTTTCAACATGTGTTTTCCAATAGAGGCCTTATTCTTCTGCTTCAATCCAGAAAATGAATCCACATATATGCCTTGTGTATTTTAGGCGACCCAGTACAAATACAAACATGCATTTAAATAAATACCTAAAAATATCGATACAGTACTTTTTAATATCGATACAGTATTGTGAAACGAAATATCACGATATATTGCAGAACCGATATTTTCTTACACCCTTATTCCTCAACTGTAGGAACCAAAATGGACAGTAAAAGATGTCTCAATTTCTCAGAACTGTGCAGCTACACACACACAAATGCTCTGAGACCTTCCTGTATTATGATATAGATTAAACTTGTAGACAGACAGCTGATGTTTATCAACATTATCTCTCATTTTTTTTCCAACAGAGCTGACTTTTATTTGTTTACATCACCTCATTTCCAGTTATTTCCTCGTCTTGGCAGTTTGGGAAAGTTAAACATGTCACTAAAAACACAAAAATGACACTTTTTTTTCCCCCACTCTGAACAATTGCGAAGCCGAACTGTTACCAGATAACAGGGACAACCCCGTCACTGATCACCGTGTATGTGGAATAGTTTGACATAAAAAGGCTCAGAATGTGCCATAAAACACGGCGATAAGCGGTGACCGATGCCTGTGATGGAATAAAATTACCACAGTTAAAGCGTTGGCTTCACTGCTCGTGCTGATAAGACTCTGATGTGGCGCCGAATATTTTTTTTCACACCTTGCGAAGCTTCGGTCCGATGAACATTTTTATCACAGCGACTCCTGCATTAATCAGCCAAACATCCCCAAACCCACAGACTTAATTTGGCCTTCCCCCCACCCCCCCCCACCCCATCCTCCTCTTCCTCCTCATTCGCTGCTGACACCTGCAGTCCTTTGTGAGCCATGTATCACGCTCACTTAAATGGCCTCGCACGGCTTACAAACAACAATCCGCTTTGTTTTGGGCTATTGTGTGAAACATTAAAAAGCAATTTGCCGGCAGACCTATTGAGCAGACCTGCAGTCGCTCCCCCAGCATTACTCCCTAGGTGGATTGTTATTGTCATTGAGTGGTGTTGGCGGAGGGACCTCTGACAGTGGGCGGTTGGGAGATTTCAGACTTTATTGAGCGGCCACAAAAGGCAAATGAAAGAAAGTCTAAAGTGAAGATTGCAGCCATAATGTACATGCGAGCGAATGAACACAGATGAGCACGTGTGCGGAATACTTCGTTGTGTGCAGTAACGTAAAACTATAATCGATGAAAACAGCCACAAGATGAATGTATCAGTGATATTAATGCTCTTACTCAGCTATATATGGTTTCCTACCGGGCAATTAGAGGTTTGTGGTCAAAGCCATGTTGATTTTACCCACATCTGCCTTTATACGTACAGTATTTGGAGGCAGAATCGCAGTTTTCTCACCTCTAATTAAATGTAAGAGCCTAAAATCAAATTCTGAGAAGTTTTCTCTGGTTTCTAGAAACTGACGTAGCATTTTTTTTTTTTGCTGTTGTGACTAAAAACTAATTTTGTACTGAAATTTGGACAATGTGCAGATGAAGTTAACACTCCATCTAAGACGCTGTTGTGTTTCTATGATCTGCTTTGTCAGAGTTTGACTGAGTCGACAGTTCTGTTACATTTCAACATCAGGATCAGTCCACATCAGACTCACCCGTAACTCATCAATTCATCTTCAGCAGCAAAACAGGATGTTTCACAAACTCTGCCGGTGAATGTGAACTAAACCAGAACACTTTATATCAGGGGTGTCAAACTCATTTCAATTCAGGGGCAAAATTTGATCTGTAGTGGGCCGGACCAGTGAAACAGTAACATAATATATAAATAATGTCAACTCCAAACTTTCCTCTATGTTTTAGAGCGAAAAAAAATAAATATTATGTGATGAAAATGTTTACATCTATCAACTTTCTTCAAAACAATGTGAATAACATGAACAAACTGACATTTCTTAAGAAAACTAAGTGCAATTTTAACAATATTATGTCTCAGATTATCATTTACACATGTAAATTACAACTTACAGATCACAGTGGATCAACATATACACAAAACACGAAGTAACAGGCAGAATATTGGTAAAGTTGCCCTTCAGACATTTCAAAATGTTCATATTTGTTCAGGTTATTCATGTTTTTGTGAAATGATAGTTTATTTTAACGTAAATACAGTGAAATGACATGACAATGTTTACATTTACAAAGAGAAAATTTGGAGCTGTGAGTATTTATAGGTTTTACTGATAGTATTTTACTGATTCAACCCACCTCAGATTAAATTGGTCTGTATGTGGAACCTGAACTAAAATGATTAACATCTTCAGTGTAATTTTTGCATTTCACAAATTGATCCCAGGGGCCAGACTGGACCGTTTGGAGGGCCAGATTTGGACCCTCGGCCGCATGTTTGACACCTCTGCTTTATAGCAATACATTAGCTTTTGTCCGCACTAAACAGACTGAAATAAACTAACATTAATGCTACAACCACACGAGTCCAGAAACAACTGTTGAATACACTATATTGACTTTTTATTACAGTTTGAAGCGTCTATATGCAGTATTTCTACTTTCAAAATCGTATAAAATGATCTAAAATGACCAACAAA
The DNA here is from genome assembly GCF_902148855.1 of Sphaeramia orbicularis. Taxonomy (NCBI): domain Eukaryota; kingdom Metazoa; phylum Chordata; class Actinopteri; order Kurtiformes; family Apogonidae; genus Sphaeramia; species Sphaeramia orbicularis. Next base: position 44,837,273 of record NC_043974.1, read on the forward strand.
CATGTTTAGAATACAGAGCTAAAAGATGCTAATGTATTGGATCGTAGACAGATGAAGCGAAGCTATTTCCAGTGCTGGGTCAGAGGAGTTATGTGACCACTAGAGGGAGTAGTGAGTCACTAGATTGGATGAGAACCACTACGGAACAACTTTTAGACTGGGTGAACATGAGTCGGTGATAAAAGCTAGAAGCTTTGGTGTCGTTTTCTTCACTGAACACAAATGATGAAGGTATAAAGTTATTATGGGATGTTCTTATAGTTGCCAAGTTGCCGTTTGTTGATCCACAGTTCACACTAAACGAAGACAGAGCTAAGCTAACAGAGGTAAGCTAACAGAGGTAAGCTAACAGAACTATAATGTTTTCGTCTCGTCATTGTGTGGATACGTACTGTTGGTTCATTGGTGGTTTAAGTTCTAAGTATGTTTTGGAATATCAATACTACACGGAACGAGTTTGACATTCTGATTTTTTTTGGCCACTTGGGGCAGCATAAACTGAAATCACCTATTTTCCACTTTGTAACACAAACGTGGCCAAGCATAACGTATTGTAATTTGACGCGTTAGCATCCATTCCTGTCTGTTCTTCGTGGTAATTTTTTGTAAATGTTTTCCTCACAATGAAAATACTAACACCTAAAATTAACTATAAAGGAACTTTTACTGAAAAAAGCCATTTATTTATTGCAAAATTACGTCGAAACCACTTCCACAAACCTATGCTGAATAATAGTCCTTAACAGTGGTTCACAGTTTCAGCTCAAGAAATTGATGTTATGAAAATGGTATTGTGAAAACTTTTGACATGATTTGGCACTAAAGTAACATTAAATTGACTGAAATTGATGTTATCCATTTTGAACTGAATGTCGACCATTCACCGACTCTTCCACAATCAAAACATTGTGCCTCAGTACATTTTCTAACGTCTTTTATATTTTGGTACATGTTTTATATCATGTTTGGCTCTTTCTTGTCAGTGAGTGGATACATACTGTTGATTTCTTGGTGCTTTTGGTCTACCAATACTAACATTCTTATTTTTTTGGCCACTTGGGGGCAGCACAAACTGAAATTGCCCATTTTCCACTTCGTAACGCATACGTGGCCGAGCATAATGTATTGTAATTCAATGTGTTGGCATCCATTCCTCTCTGTTCCTGGTGTTTGGTTTTCCTTCTCGTCTCATTCCTGTGAAAACAATCCCAGTCTTAAGGGTGATGGGAATCTCGGCGGTCCCATGTGGTCTGAATCAGATTGTCTTCCTGTGTCAGCCTCTGCTTTTAGCTGCCTCAGCCTCTATCGCCACACACATCTCCGCCCGTTGTTTATTTCCCCGTGCAGCCGAGATCAAACAAACATGACCTGCACTCTGTCGCGCCTTCATATCACACCTACCCACCAGATATTAAATCAAACACAACGTGGAGAGGGATGTTTTAGACGCACGGCATGAGCCAGGAAACACATCACACATCAGGAGTTGTTGCATGGCTGCTCTGTGCATATTTGTGTTTGAAGCGATTTGGGCTTAAAGCGGCATTTAGATTCATTTCAGTCTTCATTAGTCGAGGCTTGTCGCAGATCAACGCTCGCCACAACAGTCGTCCAGTGACACCGTTGATGAAAACATCTCAGACAGAAGAACAAAAAAAAAAAAAAAAAACACACTTGAGGACATTTTCAGATTCTGCATCCTTTGGAAAAATCTAAGACGTGGCCTCTTCTGTCAAACATGATCCACCTCCAGCTCTAGACAAACCTCTTCATGAATTCCCTCCAGTCGTGTCCCATTGAACCTTACTTCAGAAAGAAATAAATAAATGTATGGAAACTGAGCAGGGGTTCCTCTGATCCTGTTTGGATCAATCCCACTGACAGGCAGAAACCTCATAAGTCTATTTTTGGTCTTTTTTTTTTCCAATATGATTCTGTTGATCAGCCTACATGTTGGCCTGACGGTTTTAGAAATATTTAACAAATAAAAAGTGTTGAAAGCGGCTTGTGATTACATCTCTTAGTTCTGATCATTTATTTAAAATACACATAGTTTTTCCAGTTTCCCGAAAAATAACCATTGTGGACAAAAGAGGTTTCCACAGCTGTAAAGCTGCAGCTATTGATTATTTTTACCTCCACCAAGGAGGTTATGTTTTCATCGGGGTTTGTCTGTTTGTCTGTTAGCAAGATAACTCTAAAAGTTATGAATGGATTTTGATGAAATTTTCAGGAAACGTTGATACTGGCACAAGGAACAAATGATTACATTTTGTTGGTGATCTGGGGGGGGGGGGGGGGGTATTGATCTGCCTTGGTGGAGGTCTGCGCTCTCCAAGTGCTTTTCTAGTTGGAATTGAATTCCTTTGATTTGATTATTTGAATAGGTAAAAAAAACAAAAAAACAATACTAACAAGTGGTGCCAGGTACAACAAACCCTTCTCCTTGCACGTATTTTGCCAGTTATAAGTAAATGGGAAGATTTTAAAAAATCATAAAAAAAATGTGAACTTTGACCTACCTTTTCCAAAATGTATCCACATCTATTCTGGGTCACTAGCAATCTATAAACCAAATTTGGTTTGAATTCAACCAATAGTTTTGCTGCTAAAGTGTTAACAACCAATGAAATAAACAAACAAAAATAATACCCCTTTGGAGGGTGGGGTAAAAATTTGATAAAGACTAAAGAAAGTCTGAAAAATTACAACAAATGACAACTTGTCCTTAATTCCAGAACCAGCTGAAAAAGCAACAAAATGTGTAAAAGTAAGATATCTATAGATATAAACAACAAACAAGTCCAATGGCATGTATAAAGAATATGTACACTGCAGTCTTCAACACATTTGGATCCAACTTACAAACTGAACAAGGAACTAACATACAACTCGTTAGCCTCATAGCATAATTTCCTAAGTCATTCACTATATGGACAAAAGTATGTGGACACTTTAAATTCAGGTGTTTCTTTTCTAACAGGGGTCTGCGATACAAAACAATAATGACTAATGTCAGAATATAGTTTTATATTGGGATAAATATCACATTGATTATTAATATTGATGCTTCTATGTCAGATCCTCATGAACGGGACATCTTACAGCTGTAGACATTATGTGTCCCAATATTTATCTCCATATAGTTTAGAAAAACATCAATATTTACTTTAAGTATAATAGGAGATTTTTCGTCCACAGAGAGATGTGATGAAAGTAGATGGTTAGATGTGGTGGAAAATTATTTACAGTCAGAGCAGGAAAAAATTTGAGAAATTTAGAGGAAGAACATTTAAAATCAGAGTCATAGATTAACCCTAGAACACCAAACATATCATATTTGATACATGAGTTTTGAAGCCCTCTAATTGATCAGTGTGATTTTTTTTTCTTGAAAAACCTGATGTATATAATTAGACACATGCAATAACACATAATCCACCAGGGGGGAGGAGTTCATTCACCAGAGGCCTTTCCAGTGACACTACAAGACTGTCATTAATGAGGAAGAACTTTAACCATTTAGAAAAGGAATACCAATTTGTTAGACATGTTTGTGTTATATTATGTTTTTGTTCAAAAATAATATTTGAGCATTGAGACCCGATGGAACAAAAATAATACAAAATAGAAACTAATACATGGAAATTGATATTTGAAAATAAAAAAATGTTTTGACTGTTCAGAAGGACCAATAAAGGCTCCAATTTCAAAGATCTGGAATTTTCTGTTAATGATTTAATGGTCCAGGCTTTACAGGGTTAAAAAGAAAAAAAAAAGAGAAATTAAGTCATTTTGAGGCATTCTGGAAGCAAAGATAATAATAGAACCCAAACTAACAAATGCAATGATATTTATCCCGTAATATAAAACTATATTCTGACAGTCATTGTATTGTATCCCAGACCCCTGTTAGAAAAGAAACACATGGATTTTTGGGTGGCTTTTAGATGGTTTTCGGGTAGTTTTCGGGTGGTTTTTAGGTGGTTTTCGGGTGTTTTTTAGGTGGTTTTCGGGTGTTTTTCGGGTGGTTTCCACGTGTTTTTCGGGTGGTTTCCAGGTGTTTTTCGGGTGGTTTCCAGGTGTTTTTCGGGTGGTTTCCAGGTGGTTTTTGAGTGGTTTTTGGGTGGTCACAAAAGACCATAATAAATATTTTAGAAATTTAGAGGTAGAATATTTAAAATCATAATCACGGATAAAAAAACTAACAAAATCAATGTTAAGAGAAATTAAGTCCAAACCATCTCTATTGCATTTTGGAAGCAAAGATAACTTTACCCAAATTAACAAATGCAATGATATTTATGCCAATATAAAACTATATTCTGACATTAGTCCTTATTTAGAGTCTGGTTTCGACCAACTTAATATGTAAAGCGTCATGAGAAAACTTCTGTTATGATTTGGTGGTAAATAAATAAAATCTGATTGATTGACTGATTATTGTTTTGTATCCCAGACCCCTGTTAGAAAAGAAACGCATGGATTCAATGCGTCCACATACTTTTGTCCATATAGTGGATTTCTTCATCTTTGACCCAGTCTGGAGGTTCAGGACATCCTGGACCCAGATGAGTCCGGATCCTGCTGGATTCACCGTTCAGCTCCAGACTCCTCACATTTGACTGTACAGACACTGTCACATTAGATCCACATTCATTAGTGAAATATTCAGAACACAAAGGCCTTCGTTTAATAATCGTCGCGTCTCAAGCAGATTTTAAAACACAAACGATGTGACAATCCATGACAAATGATGTGAAATCTTTACGTTAAAGACACGATGTGGTCGCAGGAGTGATTCTATTATTGATGCGGTCGTTGTTGATTCGTTCTGGCTCCGACGGTGACGGTCGTGGTTGGCAAACGGCTGCATTATTAACCACAGGATCAGCAATCCCACGTTATTGTTCTGTCATTGAGGCTGGATTTCCATTCATCATAATGCGTTTCATAACAATTACTGACTAATCAACTGTCAGTGAATTCGTCTGCAACTATTTTGATAATACGTTCTGTTGTTTTGGTGAATTTTCAATCAAAAATGACAGACTTTTCATGCTTGTGCATTCATGAATGGGACCATTTACTCCCTCTGATGGTTTCGTATCCTGTAGATGGGTCTTATTGATTCTGGCTCAGATCTCTAGGGGTTTTTTTTTTTTTCCATGTTTTATAGTCAGAGTTTGCCTTTCCCAAACAAATAACAGGACTCAAACTGGGTTACACGGATATTTGTACTGGGTCGCCTAAAATACACAGGGCATATAAGTGGATTCATTTTCTGGATTGAAGCAGAAGAATAAGGCCTCCATTGGAAAACACATGTTGAAAATAATGTAAAGGAGACAAAAATATCACAAAAGACGCAACAAGACATGGGAATAAAATGACATAAATGATGTCTTTTACAATGTTTTTGGCGTAAGTCTGTATGTTTTTAGATGTAACAACAGGAAAAAAGGCATTAAAGATAAAACAAGAATAGACCAAGATGACAAAACCAACGTACTAGTAGTTTTAAAACCTCTTCCAAAACTAGAATCCAAAGTAAGACAAAAGGAACATGAAGTAGATAAGAAACTTCACTTTTTGCCGATTGGACGGATGTGAATGACACCGAATGCCATCAGTAAATACAAGGGGTGTAAGAAAATATCGGTTCTGCAATATATTGCAATATTTCATTTCAAAATACTTCACTGATATTAAAAAGTTCTGTACTGATATTTTTAGGTATTTATTCAAATGCAGATATTGTGGAAGTTCATTTTTGTTTTTTGTTTTTGTTTATATTTCATTTATTATTATTTAACACTCTTTTATTAAATAATGTTAGTTCCTTTGTTGGGATTGCCCAAACAAAATGTTATGATGTTAGTTCTGAACTAATAGAATTTGAACATTTGAACAGGATCTTAAACAGTAATGTCTGTAAAACAGAATTTAAGTTTGAACACAGGAAAATCTTGTGATATAGCATTAGATCCTGTTGTGATCAAATAAAAATGTGTTTAGTATTTGTGCATATACCCGGTAAAATTCAGTTCTTCCAGGATATAATCTTTTAAAAAACAAACAAAACCAATAAAAAAAAAAAATTGTATGATACTGCCAGATCCTTGCCAATACACACTCCTAGTAAATACAGTCGTGGAAAAAATTATTAGACCATCAAAAGTCCTCAAAAGCAATGGTTATGCAATCCAGTCCTAACTCCTGTGTGTGTCATGTGACTAAAACAGACAGAAAAGAAAACATGGAATGCCTAAAAGCACTGTTTTTGTCAGTACAATGACAGATATTGATGGAAGAACTGAAGTGATTTTGGTTTTTATCAAGAAAACATGTTAAATGGATAGAGATCAGCTCTGAAATTAAACTACTATGAGGTGTTTTTGTTGTTATCATTATACTTGTCGAAACAAATGTACCTTTAGTTGGACCAGGCATTAAAATGAAAAAGAAACTGAAGAAAACAAGGAGTCGTCTAATAATGTATATCATTGTCCTCATAGCATAATTGCCTCAGTCATTTAAATAAGGACAAAAGTATGTGGACACATTGAATTCAGGTGTTTCTTTTCTAACAGGGGTCTGGGATACAAAACAATAATGAGAAATGTCAGAATAGAGTTTTATACTAGGGTAAATACTGTATATTGATTATTAATATTGATGTTTTTATGTCAAATCCTCATGAACAGGACATCTTACAGCTGTAGACATGATGTGTCCCAATATTTATGTCCATATAGTTTGTAAACATCAACATTTCCTTAAAGTTAAAGTGAGATGGGAACAAAGTAGATGGTTAGCTGTGGTGGAAAATTATTATTTACAGTCAGAGCACAAAAAATATTTTAGAAATTTAGAGGAAGAACATTTAAAGGGTGATATTTTTTCGTTTTTAAATGGAATTCTTCCTTTTCCAACATTTCCCTGTGGTCTCCATAAACTGTAAATGCTCTGCTTGGGTCTGAATTCTTCATTAATTGAACTCCACAGGTCCATCTTCAACCCTATTTAAGTTAAGTAAAGTAAAATAAACTTTATTGTCCCCTGGGTGAAATTCATCTTGGGTACAGTGCTACATATCATTGCTTCACAGACAAGATAAAAAACATCATCACATGGACACATTATAACAAAGGCAGTTAGTCTGTCATATAAAGCAGACACGGACTGCATTTGACAATCACAACACAGAACATATAAAGACGTCTATAGTGCGAGGAGAAAAAAAAAGTGCAAAGTGCTAAAGTGCTGTGTGTTTGTTGCACGTTGCTCTATTGCACTAGTTTTTAACATTGTTCAGCAGCTTAATGGACGTTGGGACAAATGATAATTTGAGGCGGTTGGTTCTGCACTTTGGCATACGAAATCTTCCGATGGAAGAAGTTCGCATTCGGAGAACAATGGATGAGTCGGGTCTGAGGAGATTTTTGGCATACGAAATCTTCCGATGGAAGAAGTTCGCATTCGGAGAACAATGGATGAGTCGGGTCTGAGGAGATTTTTGTTGCTTGTTTCATGACCAACTGGTTCTACAGATTTTCTGTGGACTGATATTCTCTCATACCTTTAATCTTCACTGCTGTTTTGTGCGTATTGTCCAGCCTGTTCTTCAGCTGGACTGATAGGTTGCCATACCAGGCTGTGATGCTGTATCTAATGAGGCTGTCTAAGATAGTTCTGTAAAAAATCCGCATAATCTGCTTGCTGACCCCACAGAGCCTCAGTCGTCTTAAAAAATACAGTCTTTGCTACAGTGTATTGCACAAGTTGTCTATGTGTGGTTTCCAGCAAAGAAGGTTATCAATACGGGTCCCTAGGTATCTGTATGTGGCCACTTGATCGACAGTCTGGTCTTTAATGACCACTGGCTCTATTACTATTTCTGAGTAATGACACCAGAAGGGTGGTTTGGAGCGCTGGCCCTTTAAATGCACATGAGCCACTTCAAGCCCCACCCCCTCCAGGTTGTTGGCTGTGCTGCTCTGTCCCGTTCAACCAACAACTGAACATTTGAGGTAATGGGCTCCAAGTTTGGACATATTTTCAGTATGGACTACAACCGCTGCTGCTGACAAACAATTATGGAGAAATACTGGAGAAATGTTCATCTGAAGTCTGGACCTTATATGTGCAAATGTCGTAACTAGTTTAAAAAAAACTAACAAACTAAGCAGGAATTAAAACAGGTTGTAGAAATCCACTGGAGGGTTCAAATTCAAACTGTATGAACTATTACGGTCCAAATACACAAATAAATGAACCAAAGACTAATAAAAGTGAGTTTAGATAAATATAAGCCCTTTAAAATCATAGTCATGGATTATAAAAAAAAAAAAATAATAATAATTCAATGTTGAGAAACATTAAGTAAAAACTTCTGAGGCATTCCGGAAGCAAAGATAATAATTGACACCAAACTAATCAATGCAATGATATTTATCCCATAATATAAAACTATATTCTGACATTAATCATTATTGTTTTGTATCCCAGACCCCTGTTAGAAAAGAAACACCTGAACTCAACGCGTCCACATACTTTTGTCCATATAGTGGACGACTTTGGCAATTATGCTACGAGGCTAACGACATGTGGAGCCTCGGCTGCTTTCATTAAAACATCTTCCTCTGATTTGTTCAATAAAATTCAAGTCTTGCCAACTGTCTACATCAACCGAGGGACAGAGGAAACGTTGCCAGGACTGAACCCAGAGCTCAACAGACACAATTATCTCATATATTTCTGTTTCGCCGGCACCTCGAGCCTCGGACGGAGTCGTCACCGAGCTGCGACTCAGGAAATTAAGACAAACTCGGAGTCTTGGACGCTGCTTTTCCCAGCACAGATGATAATTTTCCAGGCAATTAAGATGAGCTGCGCTTTGGAAGGCGGGGTCAGTGCGTGCTCATGGGAAAGCGGTGCGATAAAACCATTGCAGCGCTGTTGTGACCAATGGAAAATGCTGCCTGTCAGCTGTCTTACAAGCCTGGGTAATTGACCCGGCTTTGAGACAGATCACTGATATCAAGGAGTCATTAAGTTCCTTCCTCATCAAATGTTTCCTCTGAGCTGCAGTTTTTAAACAGTGGGAAACATTTCTTATGTCTGGAGCCAAAGTCACCTGTTAACGTCGTCAGTGTACGAATGAAGTAAAAACGTAGATCGACATGTTCGTTATGAAAGAATCATGAGATAGTGTCTGATTTTTGACTCATCTAACACATATTTTCTTAGTCCACAACCTTCGTTTTACCAAATGTCTGTCCACATGGCATAAAAAAAGAACTCCAAACATGTCCAAAGTCTCAATTAAACCATAGTTGTTGTCCAACCTGTGGACACTGTGGATAATACTGTCCATAGTTGTCCAACCTGTGGACATTGTAGATAATACTGTCCATAGTTGTCCAACCTGTGGACATTGTAGATAATACTGTCCATAGTTGTCCAATCTGTGAACACTGTAAAGAATACTGTCCATAATTGTTGTTGTCGAAACTGTGAACCCCATGAATAATACTGTCCATAGTTGTGGTCCAACCTGTGGACACCGTGGATAATACTGTCTATAGTTGTCATAGTCCAACCTGTGGACACTGCGGATAATACTGTCCAAAGTTGTTGGTGTCCAACCTGTGGCCACCGCAAACAATACTGTCCATAGTTGTTGTTGTCAAAACTGTGGACACCATGAATAATACTGTCTATAGTTGTCATAGTCCAACCTGTGGACACTGTGGATAATACTGTCTATAGTTGTCAAACCTGTGGACACCATGGATAATACTGTCCATAGTTGTTGTCCAACCTGTGGACACTTTGGACAATACTTTCCATAGTTGTCCAACCTGCGGACACTGTAGATAATACTGTCCATAGTTGTTGTCCAACCTGTGGACACTTTGAACAATACTTTCCATAGTTGTCCAACCTGTGGACACTTTGAACAATACTTTCCATAGTTGTCCAACCTGTGGACACTGTAGATAATACTGTCCATAGTTGTTGGTGTCCAACCTGTGGCCACCGCAAACAATACTGTCCATAGTTGTTGTTGTCAAAACTGTGGACACCATGAATAATACTGTCTATAGTTGTCATAGTCCAACCTGTGGACACTGTGGATAATACTGTCCATTGTTGTTGTCCAACCTGTGGACACTGTGGATAATACTGTCTATAGTTGTCAAACCTGTGGACACCATGGATAATACTGTCCATAGTTGTTGTCCAACCTGTGGACACTTTGAACAATACTTTCCATAGTTGTTGTCCAACCTGTGGACACTTTGAACAATACTTTCCATAGTTGTCCAACCTGTGGACACTGTAGATAATACTGTCCATAGTTGTTGTCCAACCTGTGGACACTTTGAACAATACTTTCCATAGTTGTCCAACCTGTGGACATTGTAGATAATACTGTCCATAGTTGTCGTGGTCACAATAAACTAAACTGTTACTATGGGATTGTCTCAAACGATGGCAAAAAATACACATAGTAAGAAACAGGAAGTAAGATTCTGTCCAAATATATTACACTTTTAACCACATTTTCAGAAAATCAGCTGAAGTTTGCCTTCATCTTCCAACCAACTACTGTTATATGAATATTCAGAGACAATGGTGTAAAGGTTAATTCATGGAGGAACATATGATGGAAGGGCCTAAAGTTTCTGTTCTGGATCATACGTTTCCACAGTTTGTCCATCTGTTTCTGCTGTTTGGCATATATCGATTTATTTCACCACTTTTTTTTCCATCTAATACATCATTTATGTTTGTTAACTGTATATATTGAATTATTAGTCCACAGATGCACTTATTTGCATGTTTTTCCCATTGCATTTTTTGACTTCACTACTGTCCGAGCATGAATCTGAAGTTTCAGACTGATCTCATGAAATCGTGTTGTATGTAACGCCAGTTTATTGCATTTTGTGTGCTATATGTACACATGTTCATCTTTTCGTGTGTTATTTAACATCATTTGATGGCATGTCAATGCGCTAACTGCTAATTGCTAACCCTAACCGCAAATTGCACTAGCCGCTAATCGCTCTAATCGATAACCCTAACCGCTAATCGTGCTAATGGTGTGCTATTTTACATAAATATACACACTGAAAGCTTATAACGCGTACAGTGAACACGCCAATTAAAAGTGGCGTGTTATCTGTACGCAATTCATGATATCACGTTTGAAGTTTTGTTTTGTCATTAATTTTTTTGCACAAACATGAATAAAAACAGTTGGATGGAAATGCACCTAAAATAGACAAGCACTTCCATCCTCCTAAATCCTATAAATAGCATCACTGACAAATCACCTCCTCACCTTTATCACAGTTGCATGTTTTCTTGGTTCAGTGCATAAACTAACAGGCGATGCGGTATTTTCACATTTCGCCAATCGTTTTTCTTCAACATCGGGTAAAAATCCACAAACTCGGCGTCTACTTTATGAGGCGTCGCACGAGCTGTGCTGCTCAAAGTTAAGGATTAATAGGATTTTACGTTTTAATTAGGTTCAGATTCTCCGACCAGATGCCTGAAATATGTTTTCCATAATTAACAGGGTTTGTGTGGGTTTTAACAAATTAAATTAAAAACCTTTAAGACCGTGATGAATGCAATTTAAGATTGACTTCATATCCGCACGGAGAAAACATTACGGAGGTTATGAAGACGTGTACGGCGTGAATACAGAAAAGCATCGTGGGACGGCTGGAGTCCGATGTAAATCTGTAATGCCTTTATTTCCTCAGTTCTTCACTGGTTTTCTCACTGCCACTTCAGAGTTGAACTGATCAACATGTTTTCCAGACAGAACTCATTGAACTATCACCAACACATTAAAAGTCCAGGTTTTTCTGGCTCAGAATAAGGTGCAGGTGGTCCGTCTTCATCAAGAAGCACATGGGCCACATGGCTTCATCTGGCAAAAAGACTAAACGTTTTAGCAGGGACACAGGAAAACCAGTTCACCATTATAGCAGGGAAGTCAGCCTCCACATTCAGCCCAATATGGTCTCAAATACAGGGGTTGGACAAAATAATGGAAACACCTTAAAAAATCAACAAAATATAATTTAATATGGTGTAGGTCCGCCTTTTGCGGCAATTACAGCCTCAATTCTCCGAGGTATTGATTCATACAACTTGTGAACTGTTTCCAAAGGAATTTTAAGCCATTCTTCAGTTAGAATACCCTCCAACTCTTTTAGAGACGATGGCGGTGGAAATCGACGTCTTACTTGAATCTCTAAAACTGACCATAAATGCTCAATAATGTTGAGGTCTGGGGACTGTGCCGGCCATACGAGATGCTCAACTTCATTAGAATGTTCCTCATGCCATTCTTTAACAATTCTAGCTGTATGGATTGGGGCATTATCATCTTGAGGTGAAGGTGTTTCCATTATTTTGTCCAACCCCTGTAGGTCGAACCAGTCAAATATAAACAGAAGAACCTACAAATAATGACAACTACAGATGTTTTCTCTATGTTTTGATGTAAAAAAACAACAACAAACTATCCTTTCACAAAAAAGATGTAAATAACCTGAAAAAACTAAAATTTATAAAGAAAATTAAGTGCAATTTTAACAATATAAAGGCATAAAACATTTAAAAACAGGCGGAATATTGTTGAAATTACACATGATTGTCTTTAGACATTTCAGGCTGTTCATTTTTGTTCAGGTTATTCACATTTTATTGTTAAAAGGATAGTTTGTTAATGTAAATATTTCCATAACTTAATGTTATTTTTTTGCACTAAAGCAAAGAACAATTTGGAGTCGTCATTATTTATATGCATAATGAGATATCATTTTCTCACATTAAACCAATAAAAAAAATAATTATTATTTATCTGTTATGGTGTCATTTTACTTTAGATCATGTTGGCCTGTATGTGGAACCTGAACTAAAATGAGTTCTACATCCTTGATTGTTATTATCCTCTGAAATATCTTCACAAATTCATCCCATGGGCAAATTTGGACCCTTTGGCGACCGGTTTTGGCCCACAGGCCGCATGTTTGACATATGGTTATGGTAACTGAAGCCTGGTACTAAACGGGCCTGGGAACAAATTATCAAAATACAGAAGTATCGATAAGATTAGATCAGTGTTTCTCACTGAGAAATGAGAAAGCTGGGGGGTGGGGGGGGGGGACGCTGAGACCAAAATGGAGGGGGTGTTAGTCTGTATAAGTATCAATATCAAGCAGCATGTTATTGAGTTACCCCCCCCCCCTTGTCGTCTTGTTCCGGAGGGAGGATAGATGTGACAAGGAGTTACCTAAAGAGTGCTATACCTACCCACCCACCCCACCCCCAGTTGCAAAAAATCTTTCGGCGGGGGGGGGGGGGGGTCATGATTATGTAAAGGGACATTTGTATTTGTTTTTAAAAAAAAAAAAAAAAAAAAAAAAAAAAAAGAGGTCGAACTTAAAAAATTTTTTATAAATTTTTTCAGTCTTTTTTCTTCTCCCATTTACTTATGGGCGAAAATTCATGTTTTTGTAGACATCTAAAATTTCGCCCATTATAAGTACAAGGGAGAAGAAAAAAGATTTCAAAAATGCATTAAATAAATTTGAAGTTTGACCTACTTTGCCCAAAACGTAACCACATCTATTCTGGGTCACTGGCAATCTATAAACCTAGTTTAGTATGAATTCAACCAATAGTTTTGCTGCTAAAGTGTAAATAAACAAACAAAGAAACAAACAAACCGAACTGTTTTTAATGTACAACTGTTTTATGTCTTCTTACTCTATTCTTGTATTTTAGTCTGTCATTTTGCTTTTTTATTCTTCTGTACGACACTGTTTGTAATTGTACAACTGTTTTATGTCTTCTTACTCTATTCTTGTATTTTAGTCTGTCAGTTTGCTTTTTTATTCTTCTGTACGACACTGTTTTTAATTGTACAGCTGCTTTATGTCTAATCTATTCCTGGATTTTAATCTTTTATTTTGGTTTTTCCCCTGTAAGTCACTTTGGAAAAAAGAGTCTGTCAAATGCATGAATGTAAATGTAAAAACAATACCCGTCTCCTCCCTCTCGGGGGGGGGGGGGGGGGGGGGGGGCAGGGTAATTAACCAGTTACTCAGTTCTATCATGAGCCAACATTTAATAGAATAAAAAATACAAACGTTCACTGCAGACTCAAGCAACTTTATAAGACTCTGAAGTCAACACCTCCACGTTTTGTGACATTTTCTACCGTCACAGGAACCTAAAACCAGTGCACCGCTACTGCTAAAAATGTACAATGTGATGCAATTGAATTACTTTGTGAAATCCACAGTGGAAATCAGAGTTTATTGAGAAGAGCTGCAGGTAGCATGAGTCAATCAATCAATAATACAGACCTTTTATGTTCTTACTGTATAGAAGTGGGATTTACAGGGGTTAAAACTGCAGACTATTTAATGGTAGCGTTAGCTAAAAGAGTCTCCGGAGGAGTTCAGGAGAAAAAGGGAACATTTTCCACTCAACTGTACTGAACATAAAAGCTTTGAGAAAAAAAAAAAGGCTACTCATTAAGGTGTGTACCATGAGTAGAGAATGGCAGAAATCTGACCATTTAATATCCGCCAAGGCAGATCAGTGCCCCCCACCCCACCCCTGATCACCACCAAAATTTAATAATCATTTGTTCCTTGTGCCAGTATCAACATTTCCTGAAATTTTCATCCAAAACTATCCATAACTTTTTGAGTTATCTTGCACACGGACGGACAGACGGACAAACAGACAAACCAGTGCCGGCAAAAACATAACCTCCTTGGCAGAGGTAATAATTTTTACGTTACTAGAAGATACATTTGCCAAATATTAGTCATTCATACTAATGCATACATCCATGAATGGAATAGACGTCACTGAAGAGCTCATTGTTAAATATTTACATCCATTCAAGTAATTAAAAAAGCTACATTTACAAACCTGAATGGAACGTACATGATTTACAGACGTTCTCATCAATCTGTCCTATAATATAATCAATAATCAGTCATTTTTGCCACTTTCAGGTTCTTGAAAGTGGGAAAAAGTATGTTTTAACACCAGACATCACAGGTTTCTTGTGGCTTTTTTGTAAAATATGTGACACAGATGAAGAAAAGCCACTGAAGGCACGTTTAGCTTCAATAGTAGACGATGACAAACTTTAATCATTTTAGCAAAGTCCAAACTTTCTGACAAACTGTTTCTTTTTAATGAGATATTGATGGAAAGTTGAGTATTAACGTGTCTTTCAGCCACCAGTGTCGATCGTCTGTACTTTTACATTTTTATCAAACTTGTTCTGGATGGATCGAGGAGTTTGTGGTAGAGAATTAAACGTTTCACTAATGTGATGTTTAATGAGTTTTATTGTTCCATAATTAACTCAGATTAGATCAAACAAACGCAAATATGACCCTGAGTTTGTTAGGTTTATGTTCATTAGTTTTAAATAGTGACGAGAACAGTTACAATAAAAACAGCCTATAATTGTATAATTATATTATAATCCACCTACTCATACATTTAGCTAACACTTTATTTATGTTAGCAAGCTAATCATTTTTACCATTTATCAGTCGCGTTTCTCTTGGAATCTAATTTCATTGTGTTACAATTCTCTTAGTTGAACCATGTTTAGCAATTATCCAGTACTTTTAACTCACTATAGATACATTAACAACATACAGTAGATTTAGCTAACTGTATAGCTTCTCTGTTTGCTAGCTGATGAGTTTTTGTGTAGCATAAATGGTATTACAAGACTGATTCCTGTCAACCACCTGCTTATTATTTATATAAACTATATGTTTTTAACAATAAAATGTATATTAAAGCATCGAATTCCAACTATTGGTATCATTAACCTGATATTTTTGTTGAATTAGTTTTTCATCTTCACCTATTTTTCAGTATCTAAATTTGCAAGCTAACCCTTTTTAACTTCACTTTTAGTTTGTTTTATGAAAACAAAGCCAATTATGTGACTATATTAAGCTAAATATTTTATTCTATAATAATTTGTTAGTTGACACACTCTGTTAGCTAGAGCATTTTTAGCATTTATCTATTTAGATACTTTTACCTCACTAATGTAACTATTAAACCCCATATGACACTTTCCTAGATGTGTTTACTAGCTGACAACTTTTCACGTCATGCTAAGGGTATCAAAAGCCTGGTTGTCTACAGTTATCTTAAGAGTTACACAAACTATATGTTTTTAACACGAGTAATTATATAAATTGTCTAAATTCACCTACTGTTATCATAGACAGTTGGATAGTAGCTAACCTTTTTAGTATTTATTTTTAGCTTGGGCTATGCAACACATAGCATATATTCATGCATTAAGATTCATTTTTCATATATTCAAAATTCATTTTTTGTAGTATTTTTCTTTTTTAACCGTGCTATATTTAACCATTACACCCCAATATCTCTCTTTGCTCACTGACTAGTTTTCATGTCACATTTAATGTATTAAAAGACTGATACTTTTTGGCTGCCACCTTTTTAATTAATGAGCTAAATGTTTTTAATACTAGAAATTATACTGAAATGTCCAATTCCAACCACTATTCTTATTAGCAGGTTATTTTCAGTCAAACATTTAAACTATTTTATTATTAAAGTTGCTAGCTAAGCCTTTTTAAGCATTTATTGATTAGATTTAGCTTGGTATATAAAACATAAAATACATTACAACATAAAGCCAAGTATTTTATGGAATTTTATTTGCTTACATGTGTATTATTTTGGCCGTTTTAATATTTATCAGTTATTGTATCTCACTATATTAAACAATTTAAGCCAGCATTACATTTAGCTACATACACCTTGTTTACTAGGACAATAGTTTTCATTAAGCATAGTTTCAACTGCAACACATGGTATAAAAACACAGATTCTGATTTTTACAACAGCCACAATACCAAGAAAATTATCGGCTAAAACATAAATAATCAAAATTAAACAATATCCTCTAAACCTATGGAATCCATGGAATATTAAAACACACAAAGCCAGGTATCATATATGGTGTTCACTCCAGCATATGTTAATATAGTTTGACTGCAGACATGAAATGAGTATATTTTCATTAAACACGTGGATTATGACATAATGACAGTAACTACAGATGCATGTGAGAAATAAACACGTTATAGCCTTAAAATATTAATAAAATCCCTCATAAAGTGGAGATTATCAAGTCATACTGTCTAAAGCACATTCCACTGGGAGATATTAAAAAATTCTTATGTCTGGATTTTATTGATTTATTAAAGTCATATAATTCACCTGAGGTCACTAAAGCAGCCTGTGTGGCGTTTACAGACCACCTAAGCAACTGTTTATTTGGTGTGTCTCTCGTTTCCACTGTAAATAATGATGTATCTGCTTTTTTTTTTTATTTAACAATAGGCCTCCTAAACAATACCTCCACCATTATATGCACAAACGCAAAGCCAGAAGAACTTAAAATTACTGTGAATTATATCCAAAAATATGAGAATATTAGTCCACCAGCGACACTTAAACGCACCACACATAGCCAGTTTGTTGTGCACAACCAGCAGCGATTAAAACAAGATAAAATACACACTTTCACTGAAATAATATTAAATTAGTGTTGAGTCGTTGAATTTTATTGATTTATTAAAGTCATATAATTCACCTGAGGTCACTAAAGCAGCCTGTGTGGCGTTTACGGACCACCTAAACAACTGTTTACTTGGACTGTCTCTCATTTCTACTGTAAATAAAGACCTATCTGCTTTTTTTTTTTTTTAACAATACTCCTCCTAAACAATACCACTATTATTATATGCACAAATACACAGCAAGAAGAACTTTAAATTATTGTGAATTACACCCAAAAATCAGAGAATATTCGTCCAACAGCGACACATAAACGCACCACACAGAGCCAGGGTGTTGAACAGAACCAGCAGAGATTAAACCAAGATAAAATACACATTTTCACAGGGAGATATTAAATTATTCTTAAGTCTTTGGATTTTATTGATTTATTAAAGTCATATAATTCACCTGAGGTCACTAAAGCAGCCTGTGTGGCGTTTACAGACCACCTAAACAACTGTTTATTTGGTGTGTCTCTCGTTTCTACTGTAAATAATGATGTATCAGCTTTTTTTTGTTTGTTTTACAATAGGCCTCCTAAACAGCACCTCCACCATTATATGCACAAACACAAAGCAAGAAGAACTTTAAAGTATTGTGAATTATGGCCAAAATCTGAGAATCTTAGCCCCATTGTGACACGTAAACGCACCACACAGAGCCAGGGTATCGAACAGAACCAGCAACGTTTAAAACGATTAAAACCAGATAAAATACATACTATCACTGGGAGGTATTAACTCATTCTTAAGTCTTTGTATTTTATTGATTCATTAAAGTCATATAACTCAATTGAGGTCACGAGAGCAGCCTGTGTAGCGTTTACGGACCACTTAAACAACCATTTACTTGGAGTGTCTCTCGTTTCTACAGTAAATAATGATGCATCTGCTTTTTTAAAAGAAAAAAAAAAAAACAATAGGCCTCCTAAACAATACCTCCACCATTATATGCACAAACACAAAGCAAGAAGAACTTTAAATTATTGTGAATTACACCCAAAAATCAGAGAATATTCGTCCAACAGCGACACATAAACGCACCACACAGAGCCAGGGTGTTGAACAGAACCAGCAGAGATTAAACCAAGATAAAATACACATTTTCACTGGGAGATATTAAATTATTCTTAAGTCTTTGGATTTTATTGATTTATTAAAGTCATATAATTCACCTGAGGTAACTAAAGCAGCCTGTGTGGCGTTTACGGACCACCTAAACAACTGTTTACTTGGACTGTCTATCGTTTCTACTGTAAATAATGATGTATCTGCTTTTTTGTTTGTTTGTTTGTTTTACAATAGGCCTCCTAAACAATACCTCCACCATTATATGCACAAACACAAAGCAAGAAGAACTTTAAATTATTGTGAATTACACCCAAAATCAGAGAATATTAGTCCATCAGCGACACGTAAACGCACCACACAGAGCCAGGGTGTTGAACAGAACCAGCAGAGATTAAACCAAGATAAAATACACATTTTCACTGGGATAATATTAAATTAGTCTTATGTCTTTGGATTTTATTGATTTATTAAAGTCATATAATTCACCTGAGGTCACTAAAGCAGCCTGTGTGGCGTTTACGGACCACCTAAACAACCGTTTACTTGGACTGTCTATCGTTTCTACTGTAAATAATGATGTATCTATTTTTTTAATTTAGATTTTTTTATTTCTTTATTTCTTTATTTTTACAATAGGCTTCCTAAACAAAACCACCACTATTATATGCACAAATATAAAGCAAGAAGAACTTTAAACTATTGTGAATTATACCCAAACTCAGAGAATCTTACCCAATAGCGACACGTAAAGGCACCACACAGAGCCAGGATGTCGAACACAACAGCGATTAAAACCAGATAAAATATACACTTTCATTTTTTTACACACGACATAAAACAGAAATAAACCAACTGTATGTGTCCACTTACCTTTCAGGTGTCCTACCCGTCCCCGGAACCCCAAAAATGTCCTTTTCTTCGCGGTTCCTTGAAGATTTCTAGAAGTTTCCAGAAGTTTCCACACAGTCGTTGTATTTTCTTCCAATATTAACTCACATCAGGTCCTTTTCCTCAGAGTATGTGGAAAATGACGCAGTAAAAAGTCCAAGTATGATCCATTTTCTTCATTTTGAGCCTTTACGAACAATATTCCACCGCTCCGTTGTGGTTGTTTTACTGTAAATCATCTGTAACTGAAGCTAATTAACTCTAATAACGTTCACCTGTTGGAGGCACAGAAGGGGTGTGTTGGATTAGTTTCACAATACGCACCGGCCGGGCGGGGTGGTAAAGTGAATAACAGCGTCTTACCATCATACAGAGTTTAAAAAAAAAAAAAAAAAAGTAAATTAAATTATTATTATTATTTTTTTATTATTATTAAATTAAAATGGAATTAAATAAGATAAAGTAACTTTACATTAAATTAATAATAATAATAATAATAATAATAATAATAATAATAATAATAATAATAGTTTTTATTTGGTTGTGGATTATTGTTCTTTTTTTTCTTGTTTTTAATTGTATGGCTTTTTATGTTTGTTTGGTTTTTTTATTTTATTCTGTATTTTATTCTTTTATTTTGGTTTTAATTATTCTTTGGTACTGCACTGTTTTTTGTTTTTTGTTTGTTTTTTGGACAGTTCTATGTCTTTTAATCTATTTTGTATTTTATTCTTTGTTTGGGTTTTATGTATTCTTCTGTACAGCAGTTTTCTTGTTTGTACAGTTCTATGTCTTTTAATCTATTCTGTATTTTATTCTTTTATTTTGCTTTTAATTATTCTTCTGTACACCATATAACCCTGAAATATTGCTTGTCTCACCAGGGCTGTGGGTAATGCAGGTTACAATGGTATTCTTGGTGTTGATATGTTTTGTTGTCTTCCGTGCTAATAATTGCTTTCTGAAACTGAATGAGGAAAAAACTGAAATCCTGCTTGTTGGCCCAAAAGCAAAAAGGGAAATGCTGATGAGTAGGATGGGCAAACTCACTTCCTGGATCAAACCAGAAGTGACAAGTCTGGGAGTCATTATAGACTCAGACTTAAACTTTAAGTCCCACATAAAGAAAGTCACTAAAACGTCATTCTTCCACCTCAGAAACATAGCCAAAGTAATGCCGGTTATAAATGGAAAGGATGCTGAAAAACTGGTCCATGCTTTTATCTCCAGCAGACTGGACTACTGTAATGCACTCCTTACAGGTCTCCCAAAAAGCAGCACAGACAGACTTCAGCTGATTCACAACTCTGCATCTAGGTTATTAACCAAAACCAAGAAGAGAGAGCACATTACTCCAGTGTTGGTTTCCCTGCACTGGCTACCGGTAACCTACAGAATTGATTTGAAGATACTACTCCTCACGTATAAAGCTCTAAATGGAACCGGACCAAGTTACATTGCAAACTCACTGATCGATTATGTACAAACTAGAACACTGAGGTCATCAAATGCAGGGTTACTAGCAACTCCCAGAAATATTACAAAGAAAATGGGGGACGCAGCCTTTACTAACTATGCACCAAAGTTATGGAATACAATTCCAAAAGACATTAGAGAAGCCAGTTCACTGAATATATTTAAAACCAAATTAAAAACATTTTTATTCTCATCAGCCTTTGAAAGGAGATAAAAATGGGGTCACAATTCAGGAACCAGGAATGTGCGGTTTTTCATTTTTATTTTATTTTATTGTATTTCTGTTTTTATTTTTTATTTTACTGTATTTCAAATTTCATCTTATTTCTTGCACTTCAAAAATTCTATGCATAATCAAATATTTTAATGTGCGCTGTTTTTATATTTATTTTTATTTTATTGTATTTCTAATCAAATCTAAATGTATTTTAATATTGTATTTTTTTTCAATCAATGTGAAGCACTTTGGGCTACAATTTCTGTATGAAAGGTGCTATACAAATAAAGTTTATTATTATTATTATTAATAATAATCACCAAACGGCAGGACAGTTTCAGCCAGCTTTATTATCAGCAGCTCAGCACAACATACGCTGCTCCCGCTCCATCACGGACTTAACTCTCGTGTCACACCAAACCAGGTCGTACTACAACCAATAGTCAGGAACCAAAACATTAAGAAAAGGCAAGAAAAAACATAATAAAAGAATATATAATATAAACTGACTAAATAATTAATAAAATAATATGTAAATTACAACATAACAAATGTCAAAATAATAAACAAAAATTAATGATTTGGAAATAAAATAATATTCAAATTAAATGTTACAACCACTTTGGTCCACTGCGGTTGTTTTAAAGTGCTTTACAAATAAAGTTGGATTAGATAATAATAATTTACAATAATTTATAATTGTCCAAAGACATGCACTAATAGGTTAACTAGTTAATCTAAATTGTCCATTGGTGTGAATGAGATTCTTTTTGTTTTTTGTTTTTATTATATTTTATATTGTAATGCTTCATATTCTTATTCTTAAAATTTTTTTTATTTTTATGTATGTATTTATTTATTTATTTATTGAGAGTGTGATTGGTTGTTTGTCTCTATATGTCATGTTTCTAAATCCTGGTCATAACATTAAAAAAAAAAAAACATCACAAATTAAATATATTTATGAATGTATATAAATTAACTCAGAATCTAAAGTACTAAAAGAAAAACACACAATAAAATATGATATTTTTTAGTTTTTTCCATTTCTGCTTAAATAAAAAGACCAAATTCCCCTTCAAGAATCATAAAATGAGTTCAAATTAAACCATAATTGTAAAATGAATGTTTAGCTCCTTGACATTGTGCGAGTCCCAAATGTGTGTTTTACAGTAACAATTAAAGAAAGTTGCATCTACAGGGACCCCATCACACCATTTAAGAAGTGTTATTATCATTATACCTGAGTAATTATCAGTATCAGATAGTGAGTTATATAACAGGGTTTTTTTAGCTAACCCTACTGTGGAGAAATGTGGTTTTAACACAAATATTCTGAATTTTACGTGTTGATGTTGAATAATTTACGCCTTCATTCATCCCTGAAGGTAAATTCAGTTTATACAGTCGACAGATATTCACAGACAACACATTCACACAACACAATGTCAGAGGAGACACAATTAACACCATAGTAAACACGACAAAAACTGTAAAGCATCAGAAGGAAGAACAAAAATATACCACTGACAAAATCCCTTTAACACAAACCCAGTGAAATAAGCATAAAGCCAACATTAAACTGTCAAAAACATGTCTTTTTAATCCCACTCAATGCACTTTAGAGTCCATAAAAACTCATCAGCTTGCTAACAGGTCAGTTCTATAGCTAGCTAAATGAGATGGTGGCTACATGGTTAGCTATAGTAATCAAAAACAAACCAATAAATGCAAGAAATTGTTCGATTAATAGACAAATAAACTCACAAAATCTACTGAATCCATTAATGTGTTTCATACATAGTTAAAAATGACAAATAAATGCTAAAAAGTGTTAGCTAGCTAACTTAAATAGCTAAATGTTGGTCAAAAAACGTTAAAAGGTTAGCTCCCTTTATTGTGTCTGAATTCTACCCACATACACAGCACCTAGCATTAGCATTATCAGTTAGCATTAGCACACAAGGAGCAGTGTATACAGCATATATCTTATGCTACAGCTATTTAAGTTAGCTAAAGAAAATAAAAGGCAATTATTAACAGATGGAATTAGACAGTGAAGTGTAGTTATTAGTGTTAAAATGTTTCGTTTAGTTGAGTGTTAGTTGTTAAAGGTATAAAGTTTAACCAGTTTTATATGGAAAAGCATTTTACATTTTACCCATACTACACACCCGCAGCACCTAGCATTAGCATTAGCAAGTAGCATTAGCACACACATTAGTGGCAGTGAGCTGCCATTGAAGGCATTCACAGACCAACTTCAGATCTTCCTCAACACTATCTTATATTATATTAATGCATATACTGTACTGTAGCTATTTAATTTTAAAAGATTACGTTTTAAGTGGACAAATTAATTTGTTTAATCAGCAATGAAATCCTTTTTTCTCTACTGTCAACAACAGTGTCCTGCTGTCTCCTATGTCCTCTTGATGAAGAAATTTGTTATTAGTATACATTATATTAACTCTCAACCAGCCCTGAGTATCATAAAGAGAAGTTAATAATATTATTTATTTGTTTTGTTGCTGTTTTTTATATAATTTTGCCTTGTTTTCTTTTGTTTGATAGGTTTGTTGTGTAATTTGTTTATTTGTATTGTGTTTGTGTGTTTTTTATGCCTAAGTACATGTTTATGTAAATGTATAAAAAAAAGATTGCTAGCTTATTAGCTTATGTTTGACAGAAAATAATAGGTTTATGATAATTGCTAGAATTAGACAGTGAAGTGTAATTATTAGTGTTAAAACATTTAGTTTCGTTGAGTGTTACTTGATAAAGGTTTATAGTTTAACTTGTTTTATCATCCCCATAGAGAAAAGCATTTTACATTTTACTCATAATACACACACTGTACCTAGCGTTAGCATTAGCATCAACGTTAGCACATTAGGGGTAGTGAACTGCTGTTGAACGCCAACTCCAAATCTTCACTGGTAGCCCTCTGTGTTATATACTCAGTATTATACTATAGCTATTGAAGTTAGCTAAATTGTTAGCTTAATGGTTGACAGAAATTAAAAGGCAAATGAAAAAAGCTGCAATGAGATCATTCAGTAAAATGATCAGTTTAGCTTAGTTAAGCATTACTTTCCCCTAAGAGATATTCGGTCTCTGCATTTTACCCATAATACAGGCACACAGTACCTAGCATTAAGGTTAGCATGTAGCATTAGCACATAGCACACACATTAGTAGCAGTGAACTGCCATTGACGGCATTCGAAGACTGACTACAGATCTTCATCAGCACCGTTTTCTATTTTATTAACACATATCTATTATACTTTGGCTATTTAAGTTAGCTAAATTGTTAGCTTAATGGTTGACAGAAAATAAAAGGTAATTGATAACAACTGTAATTAGATAATTCTGTATAATTATCAGCGTTAAAAACATTTTGTTTATTTGAGCATAACTTAGCCCTTAGTGAAATTCGGTCTCTGCATTTTACCCATAATATACAAACACAGTATCTGGCATTAGCATTAGCATTAGCACAAACATAGATAGTTGTTTTGTGTGCTGTCTTTATTATATTGAAGAAAACATGGATTTCTAAATATATTAAACAATAACGAGCCCCGCTTATTTACTCTCATTCTTTTACCCTTAATTATCATGGAGCCTCCACACCACACCAACTTTTAAAAGTTTAACAGTGTTTTCAACAGCTTTGTGTCCATAAATAGTTTTATTTTAATCAGTCAAAGTCACAGCGGAGCCACTCATCTGTCAACACCAATAACCTGTTTGACTTTATCAAAAGGTTCCATCGAGTCCTGAATGAATGGAACCGGGGCACCTTGGTCGATAATGAAAGGCTCTGGAAGCTCACTAGCTCATTTTAAACACATTTTATACACATTAAACACATTTTAAAATGCTAAACAATCTTTGAAATTGTCCTCTAAGCGACGTCGTGTTAAAAGGACGGCGTTAAAAAACAGTCGACAGGACGCCGAGCCGCAGAGAAACTCGTCTGCATAAATGAGCGTCGGCAGAATGAGGAGATGATTTCCAATATTATTAGGACTTTGCATGGAAATTAAAACAGAATTCTATCATATGAAAGCCTTCAGAGTCATCCGCAGAGGCCACAAACATTTTTTCAGATGAAATTCTGGCAAACTATTGACAGTATTTCCAATATTGCTGAGGGTTACCCAGAGTTCAGGAACACAAAAATACACTTCCACTAAAAAGAAAAACCTCCAGCGTTTCCTTTCATTGTTCACAGGAGCGTTCTGACATGTTCCAGTTTGGTAGTTTAATTTGTAAATGAGACACAAAGGACGAGTCTCTGCAAATATGCAGAAAATAACAAAACCACGTCTGTTACTGGATGTTTTCTACAGTTTTTATGCCAACAGTACTCACTCTAAACCGACTCACACCAACAACAATGAGCAAGGTCTAGTTTTGATTATGTGCATTTTTCTACTGTTTATTTTATCCTGTTTACTGTATTCATGGTGTTTTATCTAGGTGTTTTTATTGTGGTCAATACAGCGTAATTTAATTTTGCAGTGAATGTATGAAGTAAAGTCTAAATGACAATCAGATTCAAAATCAGAAACTGTTATTAATCCCAGAGGAAATTATTGTTTGTTCCAGCTGCTCTGTTTAAATATAATTACAGTAGGATAAAAAAAAAAAACTAAATTAAACTAAACTAAAATACAATAACATAAAACAATATAAAAAATGAAATAAAAGATATATGTATATATATATATTAGGGCTGTCAAAATTAATGCATTAATGCAGATTAATCCATCATCATGATTAATCTGATTGTAAATGTTAACTCCATTAACCCATCTGCAGCAGAATGACTGTGAACGTCTCCTCCAACACATTTGGGTCAGTTTGTCCCGGTAGAGTTATCGTTAACACACATGAACAAATGTTCAGTTGATCTGGTAGTGACAGGCAGCAGAACCAACCCATAAAGATGAAAGACCATAAACAGTACGTTGACTGTCTGGATGGAAATATGAGGAGAAAAAAACCCAAGACAGAACAGTTGGGCACAGCTGAACTGTTGAAACTGCTGAAGGTGTTTCATAAACATGTTAAGTGCAGATATATTCCATTCTTTCTTGAGACTGTTTACTCATGCAAAATGAAACACGACTAATATAGATTAAAAAATGAATGATATTTAATCATGATTAATACAGATTAATCCACAGCAACCCCGTGATTAATTTGATTAAAAATTTGAATAGTTTGACAGGACTAATATAGATAGATAGATAGATAGATAGACACACAAAATATACATACATATACATAATAAACAGTCTATTAAACACAGTTACAACAGCAGTTTATACAATATGAACTGGACAAACATTACCATTACGATAATAAAAAGAAATGTAGATAAATAAAGAACAATAAAGAAATCTGAACCTGAACAACCCGCTGAAAAAAATAAATCTTTGGATCAAAGCAAAAATTCTTCTTCAACTGATCACACCAGAAAAAATTAATATGAGTGAAACAAATTTGTTATTTTGACCAATGAGAATCAGAACACTTCAGAATACTGTAATAATCCCAGAGGGAAATTATTGGGTGTTACAGATGCTCCATTTAAATGGAATAAAAAGTAGCAGGAGAGAAATTACACACACACACACACACACACACACACACACACACACACACATATATATATATATATATATATATATATATATATACATATATATATATATATATATATATATATATATATATATATATATACACACACACACACACACTCTGTAAAACCTGAACCATTAAATCAATGTCAGAAAATTCCAGTTCCTTGAAACTGGAGCCTTTATTGGTCCTTCTGAACAACCCAGATTTTTTTTTTTTTTTTAACATAAATTTCCATGTATGACTTTCAATTTTGTATCATATTTGATACATCAGGTCTCACTGCTCAAATATTGTTATTTTTGAACAACCAAAAACATAATCTAACACAAACATGTCTAATAAATGGTTAATTCCTTTTCTAAATGGTCCCAGTTCCTCCTCCTTCCTCATTACTGACAGTCTTGTAGTGTCACTGGAAAGGCCTCTGGTGAATGAACTCCTCCCCCTGGTGGATTATCTGTGTATTACATGTATCTAATTGTACACATCAGGTTTTTCAAGACAAGAAAATATCACACTGATCATTTAGAGGGCTTCAAACCCCATGTATCAAATATGATACGTTTGGTGTTATAGGGTTAAAACATTCTAGTAAGACACACAATTAGACCAGCAATTTATACAACATGTACCAGAGAACATATAATCAATATGATAGATAAATATACATAATACGTGTGCAAAAACATAGCTAAATATAGTTGTGTTGTGGGAGTGATGACATTACATAAGTAAAGATATTATTTTTAACTGAACCAGTGCAAAACTCCAGCTTGATGGTGTGTTATTTTTTACAGCGTGCTTCTGTCTGGGCTTCCTTCTGCTTGTATTCATAACCCGACACATTTCACTCATCTTCCACGTTAAATTATTGAGCAGCACAAACCACATTAATGGGAGCGATCCATCTCTGCTAGATGAGAGGTGGAGAGTGGTTATTTATGTACAATAGCAACCAGGGAATTAGGCTTTGTGTTTGAGATGAAGACGAGTTAGAGGCGGCAAAGAGGGACTGGGTTGGCCCTTGGGTTAGGGTTTTTATTTTTATTTTATTTTATTTTATTTTTTGCCTTGTGCCAGTGAATAAAATGTGAGTGAAAAGTTGTTTAAAACTTAGTAAGTAGGTGTGAGATGGAAAAGGACTGGAGACATATCCCTGTATGTGTGTGGCCATGTTATGAAGGCCAGCACAGAGGACACAGAAGAAGAAGAAAGGAAGAAGAAGAAGGAGAAGGAGAAGGAGAAGGAGGAGAGGAAGAAGGAGAAGAAGAAGGAGAAGAAGGAGGAGGAGAAGAAGAGGAAGGAGAAGAAGGAGAAGAAGAGGAAGAAGAAGAGGAAGAAGAAGGAGAAGAAGAAGAAGAAGAAGAAGAAGAAGGAGAAGAGGGAGGAGGAGAAGAAGAGGAAGGAGAAGAAGAGAAGAAGAGGAAGAAGAAGAGGAAGAAGAAGGAGAAGAAGAAGAAGAAGGAGAAGAGGGAGAAGGAGAAGAAGGAGAAGAAGAAGAAGAAGGAGAAGAAGAAGAAGAAGAGGGAGAAGGAGAAGAAGAAGAGGAAGAAGAAAGGAAGAAGGAGGAGAAGAAGAAGAAGAAGAAGAGGGAGAAGGAGAAGAAGAAGAAGAGGAAGAAGAAAGGAAGAAGAAGGAGAAGAAGAAGAGGAAGAAGAAAGGAAGAAGAAGAGGAAGAAGGAGAAGAAGCAGAAGAAGGAGAAGAAGAAGGAGAGGAAGAAGAAGAAGAAGAAGAGGGAGAAGGAGAAGAAGAAGAAGAAAGGAAGAAGAAGATGAAGAAGGAGGAAAA
The DNA here is from genome assembly GCF_902148855.1 of Sphaeramia orbicularis. Classification (NCBI taxonomy): domain Eukaryota; kingdom Metazoa; phylum Chordata; class Actinopteri; order Kurtiformes; family Apogonidae; genus Sphaeramia; species Sphaeramia orbicularis. The sequence goes on from NC_043974.1 coordinate 44,866,061, forward strand.
GGAGAAGAAGAAGAAGGAAAAAGGAAGAAGAGGAGGAGGAGGAAGAATAAGAAGCAGAAGAAGAGGAAGAAAGGAAGAAAAAGATGAAGAAGGAGGAAGAGGAGAAGAAGAAGAGGAAGGAGAAAGGAAGAAGAAGAAGGAGAAGAAGAAGAAAAAGAAGAGGAAAAAAGGAAGAAGAAGAAGGAGATGAAGGGGGAGGAGAAGAGGAAGAAGGAGAAAGGAAGAAGAAGATGAAGAAGGAGGAAAAGGAGAAGAAGAAGAAGGAAAAAGGAAGAAGAGGAGGAGGAGGAAGAATAAGAAGCAGAAGAAGAGGAAGAAAGGAAGAAAAAGATGAAGAAGGAGGAAGAGGAGAAGAAGAAGAGGAAGGAGAAAGGGAGAAGAAGAAGAGGAAGGAGAAAGGAAGAAGAAGAAGAAGAAGAAAAAGAAGAGGAAAAAAGGAAGAAGAAGAAGGAGATGAAGGAGGAGGAGAAGAGGAAGAAGGAGAAAGGAAGAAGAAATAGGAGGAGAATAAGAGGGAGGAGAAGAAGCAGACGAAAGAGGAGGAGAAGAAAAAGGAGAAGAAAACGAACCTACATATATTTTATATATTTTTTAGATTCATTTTAGTACTCAAATTAGGCTGAAGTTTAAATGCATTTAGATTTTTTGTTTTTCAAATATGGTTTTATCAGAATATTTAACCTCCTTTATTCTGCTTTTTTTTTCATCCCTTTATTCTGATAAATCCTCCTTCAGTGTGTTCTGTGTCAGTGCTGTTTAGAAATACCACTGTGTTTGAACTCCATTTAAAAGTCCACACGGTGTGTTGTTAAATTCACAGTATTATGGATGGAGGTGTAATAAGACACGGGCAGAAACGGGTTAAACCAACACAAATACAACAGATAGTTATTAACCTGGGTTCATCACACTGGAAATCATCAGTCAAACGACATACTGTTTTGTGAAATGTTATCAAAGTCTGATAAGCAGCCATTCAGTTAATCCCAGAACAAATAGGACACAAAGATAGATGACGGCAGAATATCAGCAGAAATTAGCATCCACTAAATGTCATGATGTTTCCCCCATGCAGAGCAATAAAACAGCCAGCAGCCGCCGCCTCGGAGCGTCCTCATGTTGTCTAAATACACAACGCAGCCAGTGTTTACAGCTGATTTACATGTGTTTACTGCACAGTTCAGCAACGAGCAACGCAACCGACGGAACAAAGGAAGACCAAAGATGGACACGTTACAAAGGGGGGGGGGGGGGGGGGGGGGGGGCAGAAAGGAGCTCACAGACCAGAATAATAATAATAATAATAATAATAATAATAATTATTATTATTATTATTATTATTATTATTATTATTATTATTATTATTATTCAGACATATATAAGGAGCTAAAACAGATTAGATCAGATGGATGTATGAAGGGTTTCCATCCACTGACTTTTCACTTCATGACTTCTACCAGCTTCAATAATATACAAAGACAAGTAAATAAATATAAATGTAACCACATGAACATAATAATAATAATAATAATAATAATAATAATAATAATAATAATAATAATAATAATAATAACTTGGTAATGTAATCATGTATATTTCATGGAGTATACAGGTTGTGGACATCACCCATCAGTCTGAAGTCTCATCTTTGCGTTTCAGATATTAGCATCTTAGCTATTTCAAATAAAAAGTGTAAAATATGGAGTGAAGTGAAGCCAGTAAAAAGAAAAGGGTAAAGTTTGTCAAGCTAATAATTAGCTTCATAGCATAATTGGCTAAGTCATATTTTTGTCCTATCTGTGTAACTTTACTCTCCTAACACTGCTGAAATATCACAATTTAGCCAAAAATATGACTTAGCCAGTTATGCTATGAGGCTAATGGTATGTTCTTAGTTTAGTGACTTATGTATGCTTTCAGAACGGACTTTTATTGTGTGTTTTATGTCTATTTTTAGTGTGGATGTATGTGTTGCAAAAGAAATGTTTAATCTCAACATGTTTCCCTGGTTAAATAAAAGTTAAATGATATAAATAAATAAATAAATACATACATACATACATACATACATACATACACACACACATAAATAAATAAAATTCCCTACATTTAATTCACTGATCATACAGATGTTCATGATTATGATGGGAAACTAGATAAGATAAGATAAGATAAGATAAGATAAGATAAGATAAGATATACTTTATTGATCCCCCACGGTGGACTGGACTGATGGTGGAGGGTCTTCACTCTCTTCCTTCCAGGTTCACATCATATTTGTTGTTTTTTTTTTTTCTTTTTTTATCTTATATCAGCTGCTATTTCGTTTTTCGGGTCAATGTGCGCGTCTTTCAATATGTCCGTGTGGAACTTGCGCAGATTTAAAGTTCCGCATCAAACAACGGTTTTCGTTCCTTTTTCTTTTTCTCCTCATACTGTGCTGCTTCGGTACAGCTGTGTACCGAACCGAACAGGTGTGTCCTGAAACAGTTTGGTTCAGTACGTGCACTCTTACAGGCCTAGTATCTCTATCACGCTGTTCGCTTACAGTACCAATCAGGTGAAATTGGGTAATTTTCCACGGCCCACCCAATGACTCCTCACGGCACACTTCTGTGCTGCGGCACACTGGTTGGGAAACACCGACTTCGACAATGACACCATGAGGCTAATGCTGTAAGTGTAGTCCATGTGGTGAATCCATCCACTTTGTCTGCTGTACCTTCTGTAAATCCAGTGGCTGACGCTGTTCGCCCACAGTTTCCTCACAGAATAAACAGAGTTTGATGAAGTATCGACGGCCTGTACGTCTGCGAGCGGCCCTGAACACTAACTCTGCGATTGATGGTCTGTGCACATTCTAAATCTGTCAGGAATATGAGACTGTTCATTAGCGCTGATGGAGGGAGGATGGAGCTCAGGTTAATTACAGATTAAGAGTGTGTTCTGCCACGCCGGGGTTAGCGACGAGCATCGGGGTTGGTCTGAGAAAGCGGCATCATGGGAAAACAGTCAAAACAATGAAGATGGATTCATTATCCTTTACGTTTTCGTCTTCTGTTTGTTTGTATGGACTCCCATCACACAGTAGACACATGTAGAACCACAGCTGACCGGCTGAAATAACCACTCAGATGGGACGAGCAACAACCACAACATGGAATTAAAGATCCAAAATAGAAGGATTCTACTTCACCGCCTGCTGAGCTTCTGAGACGCTAAAACCTGAAACACACAGACGAGACTTCAGACCCATGTACAGTCCACTGTCCTGGGGTTATTTCAGAGAAAGGATATAAACTTAGTCTAATATTTCCAGTGGATGTTTGGGTAAAACTAATACATCATATAATAAACTGTAACTGTAATTCTATATTTATATAAATATTTATATAAATACCAAATTTCATACGTTTCTTTTTATATTTCATTCACTTGCTTGTTGTATGTGGACTGAAAGTTAATGGTGGAATCAATTAAGTCTTACCTTACCTTATCTTATATTACCTTACCTTACCTTACGTTACCATATCTTATCTTATCGTATCTTTCCTTACCTTATCATATCTTACCTTATCTTACCAAATCTTATCTTCACTTACCTTATCTTACCGTATCTTATCTTACCAAATCTTTTCTTATCTTACTTTACCTTATCTTATCTTACCTTATATTACTAAATCTTATCTTATCGTATCTTACCATATCTTACCTTATCTTACCTTACTGTATCGTATCTAATCTTACCTTATCATATCTTACCTTACCAAATTTTATCTTCTCGTATCTTATCTTACCTTACTTTATTGTATCTTACCTTACCAAATCTTATCTTATCTTACCTTATCAAATCTTATCTTATCTTCTCGTATCTTACCTTATCTTACCATGTCTTATCTTACCTTACTTTATTGTATCTTACCTAATCTTATGTTACCTTATCTTACCTTACCAAATCTTATCTTATCTTGTCTTATCTTATCTTATCTTATTGTCGTATCTTATTTTACCTCATCTTACCTTACCGTGTCTTACCTTATCTTATCTTACCTTACCTTACCTTATCTTACCTTATAAGTAGCATAAAACCAGAAAGTAAAAAACCCTTTATTTCTGTAAAATAATCTTGTCTGTTACAGATTAATCTCATTTTAAGAACACATATCTGTCTTAATAAAACACCACAGCTACTAATCAGCTAAAATAATGCTTTTTATAGATTTTCCTCGCTGTAATAATGAATCCACATCCACCCAATCCTCAATAAGTGTGCTTTCGTTGCCTAATAAGCACAAATCTGTGACATTTTTGCCTTTTTTCTCCTTTGGGTCCATTATCGGCCTCCAGGAGTTGGCCTTAACACAAACGCTCCGGTCATATTTCAGAATGTGAGGCTTCTTTCTGCGGCGTATATTCTATATTCCATTATGGATATGATCCGTGGTGTGAGAGGAACCGTCTTTCTGGGCTGATCTGCATACTGGATGGTGATATATGCCGGATAAGGCGTGCGATGGAATAAAACGGGCCTGTTTTTGGCAGCGTTGGCTCCTCTTTTCATTCAGCACAAGCAGCTACATTACAGTAATTGATATTTGTATCCTGAGACAGTTAAGTAAAACAACCTCTCTGGCTCAAGGCAAGAGGATTTCCCTGAAATGTAAATGGATCCGGAGAAGGTTGGAGTGATTTAAGAGTCGGCGGACGGCGTGCGCGGCGTTGTGCTAAGTCGGTGGAAGTGCTGAGTGCAGGGCGCCGCGTCCGTCTGCATCGCTAACGCTCCGGCTCGGGCGCTCTCTCCATTACCGTCTCTCTTCCTCCGTCCTCTCCATTTCCCTCTTAAGGCGGCTGCCATAACTCAGACTCCATCTTAATCCTCTCCCGACTCGCAAACACCGACGGCGGCGGCGCTTCACCGACACACAGGAAACGACGACGGACGCTGGTTCAGAGAATGATGCGGTTAAGTCTGTCTGGTGTTTAAAGGTGGAAACTCAGACTGTGATTTCAGCAAAGAAGACGAAGGAGGAGGATGAGACACGGTCAAAGTCAAAGAGTCAAAGTCAGCTTTAGTGTCAGGGTTTGACAAACGTGCATCGAATACAGAAAAGGGACATTACAAGAGTCTACGGGTTCAGACTGCAGCCAAATGTGGCACACATGCGATTTTTTTGCACATATGAGACCTGTATCTGATCTTTAAAGACAGTTTGGACAGCACAAATACGATTTTTTTGCTTATATGTGACCTGTATCCGATCTTTAAAGACAGTTTGAACAGCACAAATGCGATTTTTTTGCTTATATGTGACCTGTATCCGATCTTTAAAGACACTTTGAACAGCACAAATCTGAATTTTTCAAATCCAACCCAGATCACTTTCATATGCGGACCTAAATCCAACACGTATCTGATATTTTGCAACAGCCAGGTCGCATTTACCTGACCTTTATGTCACTGAAATGCGACAAATGTTACAATTCTTCATCCCAGGAGTGTTACTTTCGTAAACACAGTGCATGCCTGTGTGATACACACAACCTGAACTATTAAAAAATGAAAAATAATCAACAAAATGAGTAAAAAGGCCAAAATAATCAACAAATCAAACATACATTAAGAAAAATGAACAAAATAATTTAAAAATAGGACCAATGGCCCTGTAGCTTACTGGCACTTCCAATCTCTTATGATGAGGAAATTTTTCAAAGTCGCACCAAATCCAGAATCAGAGCCGGATCCAAATAATTTCACTAACTTTTGTTGACATCATCATAAAGAAGCTGTAGACCAAGTCTGAAGTCAATCAGAATTGTAGATTCGGAGAAGAAGGTGATTGAAATTTTTGTAACAGTCGACAGACGACGACACCAGAGGCTGCATACGACAATAGCTTACAGGTCGGCCGGTAAGCTAAGAAGTGAACAAATCACTGAAAATATTGATGTTTCTGAACTATATGGACATAAATATTGGGACACATCATGTCTACAGCTGTAAGATGTCCAATATAAACATCAGTATTAATAATCAACATGATATTTAACCCAATATAAAACTATATTCTGACATTAGTCGTTATTTTTTTGTATCCCAGACCCTTGTTAGAAAAGAAACACCTGAATCCAATGTGTCCACATACTTTTGTCCATATAGTGGATGACTTATGCTGTTATGATATGAGGATAAGGATATACATTTCATGGATAAAATGACTTATTTTACATTTAATATACATCATCCCTGCACAGCTCTATCAGGATCTGTCATAAATCTGCAGATTGGCTGAATTTCTCTGTTTGTTTGTGGTTGGTTTTCATGTTTCCACCAATCTGTCGACCAATCATTTGTAGAAATGAAGCCATATGTTGCAGCGAGACGAGGAAAATCACAGATTTACAGTCGACCTTTTATGTTCAAACGCTGAACGAGACCTGCAAACTACACATCAGGTTATGTTAAGAGGAAACGTGGTGGTGGGAGGGGGATGTCATTTTATTTTCGCTGATTGCATGTATGTTTCTTGGGCTTTCGCTGGTGAAAAACCATCTGAGGATCTGAACCAAACCTGCAGATTGACTGAAATCATCTGTTTGCTTGGAGCCGATTTCCACCAAACGGACGTCCTTCTGTTGCCGATCATTGCAATCATCGACTGAAATGGAACCTCTCGCTGGTTCTCGTGGACGCTACAAGTGCTACAAGTGAGTCCGACCGTAATGCATGTTCTCCTCGTCAAAGTCTCTCATGTTTGTTGGTTATTTTCTGTAGTTTCTGACAGAACTGGAACACCAATAGGAGATAAATGAGGTGATTTAGCACCGCAGTCTGAGATAATAATGATGTCGTCAAGGAGGCGTATCGCTCACATCCATGTAGTAATAAAGGATAAAAATAGATGATGTCTCATGTTTGATGGGGGTAAGGGGGGTGGGGGTGGGGGGGCACTAGCCAACTGCTGTAGAGGCAAACTCAGCTCTTGTTAACCTAAAATCCTCTCAATGGTTCGTTCTTCAAACAAACTCCCTGCTTTGATCGTTCTCAGGTCCTTGGAAGAACAGAGGAACAATGGTAAACATGTTAATTTATTCCACAGAAAGGTTGTATTTACAATTAAATGTGAATCGACAGTGGGAATAGCAGCCAACACACACCAACACACAGACAAAACCAGCATCGTCTTTAGTGTATTCATCAGAAGTGGAAGAACAGGGTGTGTTAAAAAAAAAAAAAAAATACAGGGTGTGTAATATTCCAACGGGTGTGAAAGCAACATTTTGTCACAGTTTTTGTTTTGTAAACTACATTTACTCTCGTTTTTATTAGTCAACAATGTTGTGTTATACATTTAATTATAGTTGGTCACATGACCACCATTTTCGTTACGTCTTGTCTCGTTTTCGTTACGTGGTAAAGGTTTGTTGATGAAGATATTTCATCATAATTTTCGTTGACGAAAGCACATGGAATGTATAATAAGATCCTGTTCATTACACAAACATTTGAACAACTTAGAACATTTATTCAACCGTGTACAAATGTAGTTTAGAAATAAATAGTCACTTCTCTTAAGACGTTTCAGGTTATTCACATTTTTTGCAAAATTATACTTTGTTTTAGTGTAAATACATGAAAATATTTACATTTACAAAGAGAAACATTTGGAGTTGTCATTATTTATATGTTATTATGATAGTATTTGACTGAATCCTGCCCACTTGAGATTGAACTGGTCTGAATGTGGAACCTGAACTAAAAGGATTGTTAAGACCTTTGTGTAATTTTTACATTTCACAAATTCATCCCAATTCATCTGGACCCCTTTGGTGGACCAGGTTTGGTCCCCGGGCCGCATGTTTGACTCCAGTGCTCTAGAGTTAACATGATTCGCTTCATTTTTGTGAAAAATATATGGATTTAAGCCAACATTAGGCTGCGGCAAGGTAAGAGGACAATATATTGATAATTAACACGACTTTGAGCAAGACCTGCCCCATTTTTTTGGCCGTGTTTTTCGGAAGAATTACCCGTGCAAATTACGGATACGCGGCTCGCTGCCTGATACACTGGTCGTCTTTCATTCCACGCTTTGGAACAAGTGAGCAGAAATGGGAAATAAGCTCGCATTTCAACCCCCTAATGGAACAAACAGACAAAAGACCCCATTGGTTTGTCTTTGTGGCTTTATCTGGCCTCAGCCGGCGTGAAAAACCCATCACAGGGGCGAGGGAGATCCAGTGCATCACACACATCTGGGCGGCGGTGGCGGGGAGTCGCTATCACAACAGAAGTTTTTTGTTTATATGTGACATGTATCCGATCTTTGGACAGTTTGAACAGCACAAATGCACTTTTTTTACCCGTACGTGACCTGTATCAAATCTGTTAAAGACAGTTTGAAAAGCACCAATGTGATTTTTTTGCCCATATGTGACCTGTATCCGATCTTTACAGACAGTCTGAACTGCACAAATACGATTTTTTTTCCCATACGTGACCTGTATCCAATCTTTAAAGGCAGTTTGAACAGCACAAATGCGATTTTTTGGCTCATATGTGACCTGTATCCCATCTTTATCGACAGTTTGAACAACACAAATGCGATTTTTTGCCCATACGTGACCTGTATCCGATCTTCAAAGACAGTTTGAACAGCACAAATGCGATTTTGTGGCCCGTACGTGACCTGTATCCGATCTTTAAAGACAGTTTGAACGGCACAAATACAATTTTTTGGCCCGTATGTGACCTGTATCCGATCTTTATCGACAGTTTGAACAGCACAAATGCAATTTTTTTACCTGCACGTCATCTGTATCCGATCTTTAGACAGTTTGAACAACACAAATACGATTTTTTTTCCCATATGTGACCTGTATCCGATCTTTACAGACAGTTTGAACAGTCTGACCCACTTGAGATTGAACTGGTCTGAATGTGGAACCTGAACTAAAAGGATTATTAAGATCTTTGTGTAATTTTTACATTTCACAAATTCATCCCAATTCATCTGGACCCCTTTGGTGGACCAGGTTTGGTCCCCGGGCCGCATGTTTGACTCCAGTGCTCTAGAGTTAACATGATTTGCTCAATTTTTGTGAAAAATTCATGGATTTAAGCCAAAATTAGGCAACGACAAGGTAAGAGGTCAATATATTGATAACAAACACGACTTTGAGCAAGACCTGCCCCAGTTTTTTGGCCGTGTTTTTCGGAAGAATTACCCGTGCAAATCACGGATATGTGGCTCGCTGCCTGATACACTGGTCGTCTTTCATTCCACGCATTGGAACAAGTGAGCAGAAATGGGAAATAAGCTCGCATTTCAACCCCCTAATGGAACAAACAGACAAAAGACCCCATTGGTTTGTCTTTGTGGCTTTATCTGGCCTCAGCCGGCGTGAAAAACCCATCACAGGGGCGAGGGAGATCCAGTGCATCACACACATCTGGGCGGCGGTGGCGGTGGCGGCGGGGAGTCGCTATCACCGCAGATCTCCAGGTCATTTACCAGGGTGGGTGGTTTCATTAGTCTTCTTTGCAACAATACTCGCTGATTGCCATCTTGTTTCGCTGTGATTTATAATTCCAGCCCCTCGGAGTTTGCAGAAATACCTAAAGCAACTGCTCAAATAAGATAAGGAGGTTTTTATGTATGGTGTTGTCGGCGGTGTACATCAGAAACAGGAGCCTCAGGGGTGACGGGATGGACTTTTTGTTTTTTTTTCTCCAGCATTTACCGTTTTTTTTTTTTTTCCCGACAACACGACAGGCTGTTGTTTTCTAACTTGGGGAACAAACATTGGCTGCAAATGAATGAGACAGTTGTCAGGTTCAATTTGGTTAACACATGACGTCGCGCCACCTTTAAAGGATTGCCGAGCATCTCCGAGAATAAAGCGAATCCACAGACAAAAGGGTGGCGTCGTGGCAGTTTTGTCATCTCAGAGGGAAAGTTTCTCTGTCGTTTTTTTTTTTTTCTTTTTTGTTTTTTGTTTTTTTTTCTATCAGCGTGTGATTTACATAAAACTGTACAAACCCTCAAGAAACAAGACGAGAAGGGAAAAATGGAGACGAGCAGGAAACATAAATAGACTGTAAATCAGAACAATTAGAGCGACCAGAATAGAAAACATCTTTACATAAGTGTCACAGTGTTAATTAGCAGGAGGGGAAAAAAAAGTCTTTAAGTGTAATTTTTCTTCGCAGTAACAAAGTTTTTCACCTTTTAATTAATATTTTTTCAACCTTTCACCAAATTTTCACCTGCGTCGCTTCATTTAGCTTCTGACAACATGACCGCCAGTCATTCCAAAGACAATTCTGTCTTCACTTTCAGCTGATTTTTTTCTGGATTTTATGTTAACCCTTCATCGGGCAAGTGACTATTTTTGGTCATTTTTGCACACATTACAAGACAATGACAGTAACAGTTCCAGTGAGGACAGTGAGTCAACAGTCTCAGGTCCCATGTGGTCTACAGGGTCTGCTGAAAAGTCAGGTTCCTTTCACCGTACATGTGTTTTTCTTGTATTTTTTTTTAATATATCCTTCTTGGATTTTTTTTTCTTACTAATAGGTAAGGAACCAAATATGATAATTTCATTGTTCTTGATTTTCTACAGCATAAAAGATTTCGAAAAATTTCTAAAAGTCATGTTCTAAAATACATGTTTCTTTCACCTTCCATGTGTATTTCTTGGATTTTTTTAACGTTTACTACCTGGATTTTTTTTTGCCACTTACAGGTAAGGAACCAAATATGGTAATTTCATTGACCTTGATGTTTGTACATACTAAAAAATGTTGAAAAATGTCTTAAAGTCATGTTCTAATGTTATAAAATACATGTTCCTTTCACCTTAAATGTGTTTGATTTTTTTTCTTACAGGTAAGGAGCCAAATACGGTAATTTCACTGACCTTGATGTTTCTACATAATAAAAAATGTTGAAATATTTCTTGAAGTCATGTTCTAATGTTATAAAATTCATGTTCCTTTCACCTTACATGTGATTTTCTTATGTTTTTTATATTTACTTGTTTGTTTTTTTGTTACAGGTAAGGAACCAAATATGGTAACTTCATTTACCTTGATTTTCTATATTATAAAAATTTTTTGAAACATTTCTAAAAGTGATGTTCAAAAATATATGTTCCTTTCACCTTACATGTGTTTTTCTTGCATATACTTCTTTGATTTTTTTTTTTTTTTGCCACTTACAGGTGAGGAACCAAATATGGTAACTTCAGTGACCTTGATGTTTCTACATAATAAGAAAATGTTCAAAGATTTCTAAAAGTGATGTTCTAATGTTTTAAAATACATTTTCCTTTCACCTTACATGTGTTTTTCTTGGATTTTTTTGGGTCTTTTCTTTCTTTTTTTTTCTTTCTTTCAGGTTAGGAACCAAATATGGTAATTTCATAGACCTTAATTTTCTACATAATAAAACATTTCAAAAAATGATGTGCTAATAGTCTAAAATACATGTTTCTTTCACCTTACATCTGCTTTTCTTGTTCTTTTTTAATATTTACTCCTTGGATTTATTTTTTTTTGCTTCCTTACATGTAAGGAACCAAATATGGTAACTTCACTGACCTTGATTTTCAACATAACACTAAAACTTTTTGAAAATTTCACAGAAGTTATAAAGTCTTATGTCCTTCGATAATGCACTAAGGTTGAAATTTTGAATTTCAACTTCAACCTTCAACTTTAAAGGTCAAATCATTTGTTAAAGTCGAGTAAAATGGAGAATTTTTACTTTCACTTTGCTTTGTTAATCCTTATATATTCATTACTCCTCGGATCAGTTATTCCTTAGTATGATTTAGTTCATTATTTCCAGTTGTCTTATGTTATTCGACTTTTTTTTTTTTTTTTTTTTTTTTTACTAATATCCTGTTTTTTTTCTGTTGACATTTCTGCAGATTCATGTAAATAATTGGCGTAAAATACAGTTTTATTGGCAGCTGTTTAGGTCTTAATACAGAAATAAATACATACAACTTACATAAATACTACTTAATACTTCTTTTATTACTTTTTACTCATTACAAGTTGGTAATTTATTATTTTTCCTTTACAGCAATACTTCTTTGTAATTATTCACTTATTTTTCATTACTCTGAATTGTCTTTATCTTTATTATATAGTTACGTTTTGGTACTTTTTCTTACCTCACACTATTTTTTATTTATTTTTTTATTCTAACTTATTGATTACTACTTGTTATTTTTCTATTAGTTCTTATGTTGGTTCATTATTTTTACTTGTTTTGCATGAATCTTCATTATTATGTTCATCAGTATATTTATATTATTGGTACTTTTTTTTGTATTCAGCTTCCATTTACTTCATTCTACTGTTTAGTTATTCATTCCTTCTGTCTTAATTATCCTTCTATTAGTTCTTTTGTTAGTTATTCATGATTATCATAAAGCATTCATTATTGTTTTGACTTATTTTGTGTATTTTCCCTCTTATTCTTAATTATTTAGTTATTCGTTACTAGTTGTTATTCTTCACTGATACAAAGTTATTCTTTTCTGTTTTTCTCTAAAATTCATTATTTGTTATTTATTACAACCTGTTCTTTCTTTGGTTCTTTTAGACTGTATTTATTATTTCTTCATTATTGATCTATTATTTATTCATTACTCTTTCTTCTTCCTCTTCTTCTTCTTCTTCTCAGTTCTTTTTGTTATCTTTAGTTGTCGGTGGGTTTTATATTTTGTTTTCTTGTGCAGTTCTTCTTTGTTATTCATTATTATTTCAGTGTTTATTATACTGCACTGGTAAAAGAAAAGAAAAGAAAAGAAAAGAAGAAAAATTAAGAAAAGAAAAGAAAAGAAAAGAAAAAGAAAGAAAAGAAAAGAAAAGAAAAAGAAAGAAAAGAAAAGAAAAGAAAAAACAACATTCAGGACGATTACAGAATATAACAAGAGACATTGAATCATTAGACTTTATAAAGACAAGAATCAAACCAAAGTCTGAGGACCATCAGAAACATCAAGACCATCAAGACCATCAGGTCCATCAAGATCATCAGGTCCATCAAGACCATCAGGATCATCAAGACCATCAAGACCGTTGGGTTCATCAGGACCATTGGGTTCATCAGGACTGTCAAGACCATCTGGAACATCAGGATGTCAAGATCATCAGGACTGTCAAGACCATCAGGACCATCAAGATCATCAAGACCAACATGACCATCAAGACCATCGGGACCATCAAGACCATCAGGACTGTCAACACCATCAAGACCATCAGGACCATCAAGACCATCAGAACCATCAAGACCTTCAGGACCGTCAAGGCCATCAGGACTGTCAGGACCATCAGGGACATCAAGATCATCAAGACCAACATGACCATCAAGACCATCGGGACCATCAAGACCATCAGGACTGTCAACACCATCAAGACCATCAGGACCATCAAGACCATCAGAACCATCAAGACCTTCAGGACCGTCAAGACCATCAGGACCGTCAAGACCATCAGGACCATCAAGACCATCAGACCATCAGGACCATCAAGACCATCAGAACCATCAAAACCATCAGGACCATCAGGACTGTCAAGACCATCAGGACCGTCAAGACCATCAGGACCATCAAAACCATCAGGACGTGAAGCCCATCAGGACCATCAGGAACATCAGGACCGTCAAGACCATCAGGACCATCAGGACCGTCAAGACCATCAGGACCATCAGGACGTCAAGATCATCAGGACTGTCAAGACCATCAGGACCATCAAGACCAACATGGCCATCAAGACCATCGGGACCATCAAGACCATCAGGACTGTCAACACCATCAACACCATCAGGACCATCAAGACCATCAGAACCATCAAGACCTTCAGGACCATCAAGACCATCAGGACCGTCAAGACCATCATGACCATAAAGACCATCAGACCATCAGGACTGTCAAGACCATCAGAACCATCAGAACCGTTAAGACCACCAAGACTATCAGGACCATCAAGACCTTCAGGACTGTCAAGACAAGCTGGAAACCAAAGTCCATGAAGGAGTTTTATCCATCCATCCATCCTCTGTCCATCCATATGTCCAACAAACCATCATCTATCTATCTATCTATCTATCTATCTATCTATCTATCTATCTATCTATCTATCTATCTATCTATCTATCTATCTATCTATCTATCTATCTATCTATGTGTGTATTAATCCTTCCAGGCCTTGCGTTGGCCTGTCTCCGTGCTTCTAACATGATTCAGTAAATCCTGGGCTCATCAGGCTTCCAGTGGAGGCTCATTATTGCCGTTGGATGTGCCTGGGGGGCATGACTCTCTCCTCCCCGTTCGCTCAGTGTCAGAGCCCTCGGAGCAGATTAGCAGAAGGTCCATCAATAGCCCATCACATGCCACTCCCTCCCCGGCCGCCTCGTCCTGCCTCCCTTATTATCGTGACCACATGTCCGGCCGCGTTAGCTCACGCTGTATGTGGACGACCCGGCTCATTATGGATATGTAGGCCAGGCCAGTCCTCTTTACAGGGACAGCGCTGGAATGATTTTGGCCGTGAGCTTTGCGAGGAGTCTGGCTGGATGAAAACATGGCCCGGGGCGGTGCTTTGCGCGGGGCTTCGTGTCGGCGTCGGCCTCCGCTGACGACCGGGGAACGGACTACTGTAACCGAATGCTAACTCATACGGAGGCCGAGCCGCGTGGTCAGACGATGCCCCCGAGACGTGAAATTATGATGATAACGGCGTGAGTCCGAAGCCCCCGGAGACATCGCATTAACTGTAATTGGTGTGATTTTATTATGTCAGAGGAATGTATGAGCTGGAGCTTCAGTAAAGACGCAAACGGAGCAGATCTACCACCGGAGAACCAGGGTTGGAATAGTTTTGGATTTTTCATTATAGTTGATTTTATTTAGTTGTGACTTTTTTTTCTCTAATACAGTGTGTTTTAGTTCGTTTTTAGAGCAGGTTTGATAGTTTTTATTAGTTTTTTTCTAAATGCTTAGTTTTAGTTTAGTCGTCTCCTTTCTCTTCTTCTCTGTCGTCGTATTAAGAGAAAAATTTAACCCTTTCATGCATGAATTATGAGAACCTTAATCAAAATTTTTTCCTGAGTGTTTTTATTCCTCTTTAGGCATGAAAAAAAACATGCGATTGAAAATTTTCTTATGAAATAAATAAATAAATAAATAAAATAAAATAAAATAAAAATAATTAAACAATTTTTAATAGTACATCAAAAAAATAATAATGAAAAAAAAAAAAAATCTTATGAACCAATTTTTCATGAAGTTGCAAAAACATCCACTTCAACTGGACACCATGCGTTTAATTTTTGATGCACAGAAACATGTATTTACTGATAAATTGTGTGAAAACTGTGGGTAACGCTTGTGATTCTGGGGGTTTATGCTCAGGAGAGATCTACATAATGTCACCAATTCATGTCAGAAAAGATATGTAATGTCTTAAAATTTTAATAAAGATATGTGTAAAAAAAACAAACAAACAAAAAAAAAACAAATAACAAAAAGAACAACAAAATCCATGAAAATACAAGAGAACAGCTGTAGAATGGCTGTCCACTGGAGTGACCAGTATGCATGAAAGGGTTAATTAACCCTGTAAAGACTGAACCATTAAATCGTTGACAGAAAATTCCAGTTCTTTGAAGCTGGAGCCTTTACTGAACAACCAAAGATTTGTTTTTTTCAAATATCAATTTCCATGTATGAGTTTTAAGTTTGTATCATATTTGATCCATCGGGTCTCAGTGCTCAAATATTATTATTTTTGAACAAACAACAACAAAATATAACACAAACGTGTTGAACAAATTGCTAATTCCTTTTCAAAATGGTCAAAGTTCTGCCTCCTTCTTCATTAACCCTTTCATGCGTTGTGGTCACTACCATGGACAGTTCTTCTCCAGCTTTTCTCTTATATATTTATAGGTTTTGTTGTTTTAGTTCCATATGAGCCAACACAGTGGACACTTATGCAACATCCCATAATACACTGCAATTTATACCATTACTATAACTTTGCTGTTGTTGATAAACCTGATCTGCAGTAACATGTTTAAGTGTAAATCAGTTATTTGTTAGACAAAAAGAGTTGTTTTTTGCATATTATATGAGGTAATAACTAGCTTTAGAGTATGTTCAAATGTGAGAAAACATCAAATTAGCAGCCTTAAAAATGGTTTTATTTCATTGTTTTCATTTTACTTTCTGATAGTGGGTTTTAAATACATCTTTCTTTACTTAAAAAATTAAATGCATGGACATTTTGGTAACTCCATGAAAAAAAAAACAAAAAAAAAACTTGATGGCAATTTTTTTTTATGCCTAAGGAGGTATAAAAACACTCCAGAAAAAAAAAATCTTGACTAAGGTTCTCATAATTCATGCATGAAAGGGTTAATGACAGTCCACAACAAAAACGGCTCCACAAATTCTGCACAATAAACAGTAAACCTGTGGAATGACCAGCATGTGCACAGCAAGGTTCTAATAGTTTTGGATTTTTCATTATAGTTTATTTTATTTAGTTTGGACTTTTTTTCTCTAATTCAGTTAGTTTTAATTTGTTTTTAGCGCAGGTTTACCAGTTTTCATTTTTTTTCTAAATGTTTAGTTTTAGTATTAGTTTTAGTTTTAGTTTTGTCGTCTCTTTCCTCTTCTTCTCTGTCGTCGTATTCAAATAAATCGCAGACAGGACTCTGCTGCTTTAGTCTCCATGTTTCCAGGTAGAGTGGGGACCAGAAGACGACTGGAAACCACAAGTGACGGACCAAAAAGTGTCGTATGGTGACAGCACAGAAAACTGAGAGAGACAAAGAAATCGATTTCGTATCAATCCGACATTGACAAAGACGAAAACGAAGGGAATTTTGTCCATAATTTCTACATCTTTTAGTTAGTTTTGGAAACACACAAGACAGTTTCAGTTAGTTATGTTTTTTTTCTTTAAATTATAGTTTTTATTTATGTCAGTTAACGAAAATGGTTTTACAGTTCTAGTTTTGGTCATTTCATTAGTTTTCGTTAACGATAATAACCTTGGTCTGTGCCAAGGTTCTAATAGTTTTGGATTTTTCATAATAGTTTAGCTTTATTTAGTTTGGACGTTTTTTCTCTAATTCAGTTCATTTTAATTCATTTTTAGAGCAGGTTTACTAGTTTTTTTTTTGGTTTTTTTTCTAAATGCTAAGTTTAGTTTCGTATTAATTTTAGTTTTGTCGTCTCTTTTCTCTTCTTCTCTGTCGTATTCAGATAAATCCCAGACAGGACTCTCCCAGCTTTGGTCTACATGTTGCTAAGTAGAGTTCGGACCAGAAGACGACTGGAAACCACAAGTGACGGACCGTCAAGTGTCGTATGGTGCCGCTACCTCAAACTGCTAGAGCGAAATAAATTGCTTTCGTATCAGTCCGACATTGACAAAGACGAAAACAAAGAAACTTTTATTCATAATTTTCATCTGTTTTAGTTAGTTTTGTAAGCACACAATACAGTTTTAGTTATTTTTTTTTTTCATTTAATTATAGTTTTTATTTATTTCAGTTAACGAAAATGTTTTTTCAATTCTAGTTTTTGTCATTTCGTTAGTTTTCGTAAACGATAATAACCTTGTGGAGAATATCTGCATTAGCTCTGGAGTTAGCATGTTTGTCTAACCTCAGTCGCACACGCTGGGCCATGGACAGGGCCGTTTCTAGCTTCATGGGGGCCTTAAGCAATATGGTGTTTGGGGGGCCCCTAGTCTGTCAAACGACAATGAAGAGATTCCTAAACCCTTTAAATCAGGTGTGTCAAACTCATTTTAGTTCAGGGGCCACATTAAGCCCAAATTAATCTGAAGTGGGCCGGACCAGTAAAATAATAACATAATAACCGATAAATAATGACAACTCCATGTTTTTGTCTTTGTTTTAGTGCAAAAAAAAACATTAAATTATGAAAATATTTAATTTTACAAACTATCCAAACAAAACAGATGTGAATAACCTGGAAAAAATGAAAGTTATTAAGAAAAGTGCAATTTTAACAATATTCTGCCTCAATTTATCATTTATACACTTGCATTATGGATCAGATCTACAAAGACACTAAACACTTAGTAACAGACTGAAAATGGTTAAACTTGTGCTTTATTTTCTTTAGACATTTCAGGTTGTTCATATTTGTTCAGGTTATTCACATTTTATTGTTTCAGGATAGTTTGTAAATGTAAATATTTTCATAATTTAATGTTATTTTTTGCACGAAAACAAAGACTAAAATTTGAAGTTGTCATTATTTATCAGCATAATGTAATATTATTTTTTTCACATCAAACCGAGAAGAAAATCTGCAGTCATTCTTTTTCATCGGTTCTTCTGCTGTTATTATTTGACTGTAGATCATTTTGGTGTGTATGTGGAACCGCAACTAAAATGAGTTCCACAGCCTGGACTGTGGAATTTTTGCACTTTGTAAATTCATCCCACAGGTCGGGTTGGAACCTTTGGTGGGACCCATTTGGCCCCCGGGCCACATGTTTGAGCCCCCTGCTTTAGGAGATCTACAAGGACAATCTATTAAACTTCATGAGGAGAACAGGCTGCAGTTCAAATTAAACATGTTAAAGGGCTCATATCCTCCTGAGACCCAGCAATGCATTTTTGTCCTCTGCAGGAGACAAAAGTTGAACACTTTTACTTAAGAAACGCTGTCCGTTGCAGAGGACATTCCGTGAACCCTTTCATGCATAGTGGTCACTCCAGTGGACAGTTATTCTACAGCAGTTTTTTTGTATATTCATTAATTTTGCTGTTTTAGTTCCATATCAGCCAACACAGTGGACACTTATGCATCATCCTGTACACTGACATTCATACTATTAATGTAAATTTGCTGTTCTTTATAAACCTAATCTGCAGTGATATGTTTAAGTGTAAAAAATAAAAATGCTTGATATTGTTTCGTTATTAGACTGTAATTAACAGGGTTTTGTTTTGTTTTGTTTTTTAACAAAAAGGTGGGGTTTTTTTTTTTTTTTTTTTTTTACATATTATCTCCATCAAGTGAGTAATAACTAGTATTAGAGTGTGTTAAAATGTGACAAAACATCAGATTAGCAGCAATAAAAATGTTTTCACACAGTATATCAGTAAATACATATTTATTTGCTTCAAAAATTAAAAATGAAATGTATGGTGTCCAGCTGAGTGGACATTTTTGCAACTCCATGAAAAATAGGTTCATAAATGTTTTCTGTTTTTTTTTCCCCAATTGCACTGTTTTTTAATGCCTAAAGAGGAATAAAAACATCAGAAAAAAAAAATCTTGATTAAAGTTCTCATAATTCATGCATGAAAGGGTTAAAAAAAAAAAAAAAAAAACCCAGATAAGAATAATATAAAAATGTGTCTGAAAAAACTGTTGCATTATACAGTTTCCAATTCAGACAATGGTTTAATGTAAAAACAAATAAATAAATAATAATACTAATTTCACTTTCCTGGGTCTCAGGAGGATATTCATCTAAACTCACTTTTCTTAGTCTGTGGTTCCTTTCTTTGTGTATTTGGACCCTAACAGTTCATACAGTTTGAATTTGAACCCTCCAGCTGCTGCAAAACTATCTTTAGATTCATTTGGGCAAAAATCCAGTGGATTTCTACAACCTGTTTGAATTCCTGCTTAATTTGTTATGTTTTATAACTAGTTACATCACGACATTTGCACATATAAGGACAAACAAACACCCCCCCCCCCACCACCACCAAAATGTAATCCTTTTTTCCTTGTGGCAGTATCACCATTTCCTGAAAATTTCATCCAAATCATCCTTAACTTTCTGAGTTATCTTTCTAACAGACAAACAAACAAACCCTGTTGAAATCATAACCTCCACCGTTCCTTGGCGGAGACAATTACTAAATTTAATCTTATTTATTAGTATCCTGCTAAAAATTTAAGGACATGTTAAAAGGCACCTTTAAACCAGCATTAAAGAAATATTATAAAAACAATAACGCAAGATTACGACTAATATTAACCCATAAAGACCCAAACATCCATGATCGTCCAGAACCATGTACTGACCTAAACTGTTTATTACCTTTTGATCCATTAATTCTATCAATCCATGTCAATAATTGGTGTAAAATACAGTTCTTCAACTTTTCATGGTCATCAGATATGACCCATTTGGACGTTCAGAGGCTCCGTAGTTACCGTGGAAACACCGTCATCTTCTACAACATTGATTCACCAGTAAAACCAAGTGGAGTTGGATCAACGACAGTGGAGAAAATGAAGAAAAAAAACCTACAAAATGATCAATAATTTAGAAAAAATACACAAAAATTTTACTGAAATAAAGCAAAAAAGAATAGAAAAAGCAATAAAATGAATAAAAACAGCCAAAGTAATGAATAAAATGAACATAATTTACCATAAATCCATTTAAAAAAGTCGCAAAGCGAAACTAAATTGTAGGAAAAACATTATAAAAATTAATTGAAAAAATGTAAGCATTTATTCACCAGTAAAACCCAACAGTGGATGGAAACACTGGGTTTATGTTCAGTTAGGAATGTATTTTGTCGAAAAAGTCCCTTAATCTTCTGTTTTTGATATAATAACCTTTGAATTTACTCTGAGATTTTATGAACTTCTACATGATCAGTACATTAAATATAAGAAAATACATAATTTTTACTAAAGAAATGCCAAATAAAGAGGATAATATTGCAATAAACAGGGATAAATCACTTAAGAAAGGGCAAATATAGAGAAAAATTCATTTGCGAACTGCCACAAAAGTCGTGCCAGGTCTTTAAGGGTTAAGTGAACATACAAAATATGAGGCTGAAGGATGAGAGAAAGTGAATAAAGAAGCAGGAGAGTCAAATTAAACCTGATGTAGTTTGGAAAGATGGATTTTGAGGCAGGAATTTGACTCTAGGAATGTTTCATATGAGAGAATTCTGAAGTAAATTCCCCATTTTCGCACATATTGAAAACCAAAAATGCCATTTGTAAGCGACGCCTCTTGCAGAGTTTGATTCAGGTTACTCGGAGGTTGTAAAGGAAGTGGAAACGAGTGTGAAATATTCTTGGAGTGCATCTGTTAGATACTGCAGCTCATGGTTAATTTAAGGCCTTGGGTTGGTCTTTGAACACATTGTATTTCTGAAGCGGCTTACTCAATCTCTGCCGCTGAACTTCTTGGATTTACTGGTGCACAGCGTGATTCCCTGGCCTTTCTGAACACCGCTGCATTGGAAATGGGCTGAAGGTGTTTGGACGGGACTAAGTGGAGCCTGTCAAGTTGGGATGTCGATGATGAGGAATGCATGAGGTGGGAAAAAAAAACACTCAACATGGTACCCACTCCCACAGCCAACAACCTGAACTGTTTATTTCCACCGCTGGAATGGAACGTACGCACAAATACTGACACGAGATGATGAAATGTTATAAATTCAACAGCGTAATTGGTCTGTTTTCAAGGCTCACCTGGTCACTGCAGGTGTGTGTCTTACTTTATTTATTTATTTAGTTTATTTTATTTATTTGTTTATTACAATTTTTTTGTGTGTGTTACTTTTTAATTAAACCAGCCATTTGAAGAGATAATAAAAGTAATGAAGGGTTTTCACTGAAACATTAGAGGGCTTTCACTTAAACACAGTTAGAAATGTTTTGTATTTACATGGAAGTTCTCTGCAGTACTTGGAACATCACTAAAGTGAGCACAGTTGTTCCAATTGCTCTTCAATGGCCAAAAATTTCAGCTACAAATTTTGTTTTTCTAAGTGTGGCTTCGTCAGTGTTTTTTTTTTTTTTTTCTTACATGTTTCTGAGGTACTTTGAGGAGCATTTATAATCATTCTACACATTTCAAAGACTTTTTTTCATTGGCAGTTGTGATGTTGATGCATGAGGTAGAAAAAAAAAATAGACCCAAAAATGAAAAAAACAAAACAAAACAAAACAAAACACTCAACATGATATCCACCCCCACGGTCAACAATCTGAACCACCTATTTACGTCCCTGGAATGGAACATACACACAAATATTGACATGAAACGTATTTTTTGTATTACAGAAATGTTGAAATGTTATAAATTCAACAGTACAATCCGTCTGTTTTCAAGACTCACCTGGTCACTGCAGGTGTGTGTCTTACTTTTTCATTAAAACGGTCATTTGAAGAAATAATCAATTGTTCCAGTTGCTCTTCAATGTACAATCATGGCCAAAAATTTCAGTTTGGAACTGAAATAAGAACAATTTCTTCTTCACTTTCTCATTTGTTCTGGTCATTGTTCTTCTTAGTAGTTCTTCGAGGTTTAACTGGACTAGTTTTGTTTCAAAATATCAAAACTAGTCCAGCTGAACCTAGAAAAAAATGGAGCTGTTACTATTTACATGAATCTATCTATCTATCTATCTATCTATACACACACATACATACATGTATATATTTATGTATATACGTATGTGTGTGTGTGTGTATATGTATAAAACCTGAAAAATCTTAAATGTGTTAGAAAATAAGTGCAGTTTTAACAATATCATGTCTCAACTTCTCATTCATACATGTGCATAACACCCAGTGTTACACAAACATTTAGAACCAGGTACAATATTGTTAAAAATTCACAGGTTGGAACTAAAATAAGAACAATTTCTCATTCAGTTTCTCATTTGCCCAGGTTATTGAGGTTCAGCTGGACTAAATTTGTTTCAAAAGATCAACACTAGTCCAGCTGAACCTAGAAAAATGGAGTTGTCACTGTTTAGAGCTTATAATGCCATTATTTTACTTTAGGTCACACTGGTCTGAATGTGGAACCTGAACTAAAACGACTTCAACACCTTTGATTCTTCATATTTTCAGTGTAATTTTTGCACTTTGTAAATTCATCCTGTGGTCCAGGTTGGACCTTTTGGGGGGCTGGTTTAGACCCTGGGCTGCATGTTTTTACACCTGTGGGTTAAAGCTTTAACATAGAAGATACTGTTGTCCAAATTCTTTCCTCAATTACAGCGAACAAACGAGGCCACGAGGCGATTCAAATGAACACAGCGCTTAAAAACAGGTTAGAACTGTATGTGTGTTTTTGCCGTGCTTTGTGGAATACTGCGGTGGTAATAATGCGGGGAGCCTTGGCATGTTGTGTACAACAATCCTGCGTAATAGGCGACTCAGGTGGCGGCTGTTGACACACTGTCTGAGCTCCACATTGATGCAGACCCCGCTTCATTAGTTAGATTCTCTAACTGCAGGAGGTGCAGGGTCAACTTTATTTTAGAAGCCAATTTCCCACAAGAATAAGAGAGAACTGTGCTCCAACATGAGTAGCAGCTTAATACCAAATGGAAAAATACCAGAGCTCCTAAGAGGTGCAAATGAAATTCATCAAGAAGAAATAGTCGCTTAAGGAAAATTCCTGCCATGACTTGAAGGTTATACGAGACTAATACTGTAAGAGAAGTGCATTGTCCTTGCTTTAACCTCTGCAATTGACTTATGCCATGGTTGGAGTTCATGCATCATTTAGTTATTAAAGAGTACTTTGCTACCAGCCCACTTCAGATTGGATTTTCAGCTTAACGGATCCTTTTTGTTCAATCTACCTAAGCTTTTAACTGAACCTGACAGGCGTTCGGCGAGAGAGGCAGGATCTGTCCACAGTTTAACTTTAAAAGAAAACAGCCGACCCTATTTCACTGTACATTAAACCAATTAGAGGGGCTGGAAAAGGAGGAGGGGCCGCCATTAAACGTTGGAAAGATTTAGCCAAATGCTTGTCAGAGCCACGTTTTAGGGACGCTTCACACATACTTAATTTTTTTTTTTTTTTTTTTTTTTTTTTTTTGGAGTGATAACCAAAAGAATCTGAGTGTTACATGCTGATACTGAAGGCCGCCTACAGTTTGGGTGTCGCGGAAAAGAAAAAAAAGAAAGGAAAAAAATCAGTGAAAGAACGCAGACAGTTTGAAAATAATGATGTTCATGAATAATGATAAAGGAGGTCTCAGAGGCTTCACACACATTTCAGTGCCAGGCAGCGAGAAACTGGCAGGATGAAGCTTATCGGGCGAATGCCACAAGATTCATGGGGGAAAATACTACAAATCCTACTTGGCGGGAAAACAGACGCTGGTGTGTGTTCGCGGGGCTGAGTGCGAACACGGGCCTCCCCAGCAGTATGTCCTCGGGGTTTGTGGATGTGATGGGCATTGCGCAAGCGCTGGCAAACCAACAATGTACAGTTGTGTGTGAATGAATGTGAGGAACGGCTAAACAACAAAGAGGAGCCTCCGGAAATTTGGCTTAAAATAGTCCAAAAAACATATGTAACATCAAAAGTGGAGTGTCTCATTAAGCGACTGCGATAAAGATGCATTCACGACCACAGAAAAGCGCTGTGTTTGTCACGTCTGCGGAGGCGTCGCATCATAATGTGATTGACAGTTGGTTTATGAGGGACGTTAGCGACAGATGCAGAAAGTGAGATGACCTTAACCCATAACCGAAGGAATCTACTGATGTAAAATATTTAAGCCGTAAAGACCCAGTGGTTCTTTAGTGGCACAACCCAAATGAATATTCCTCAATATTTAACCTTTATTTAAGTGACTGTTCTAGAAAAGTAGATGCAGGGGCGCCACTACCAACTGTGGGCCCATGAAAGGTAAACGCTGTGGACCCTTCCATAAAATTCAGTCTCCTGTCCATCTATCGGAGCAGGGTGGTGGGTGGGTGGGTGGGTGGGGTATGTATGTGGGGGTGCGGTCCACACACAACGTCACCCACCGTAGTGTGAAAACGAAACTGAAACTGAACATTCCTTCAACGTCTGACTCCTGGCTTCAATGCATCTATTTTACCGCAGACCTTACACGACATTTTCACAACTTCTAGCCTGTATTCACCCCCTCCACTGTTAGGGATGGGAATCATTAAGAACTTAACAGTTCTGATTCCATTATCGATTTTGCTTATTGATCCGATTCCTTATCGATTTTCATTGGGTGAGGGAATAAAAGAGTACAAACAGGTGTGTTTGCATTAACTGTCTTTTATATTTCCATCTGCACAGAAAATAGAACATATACAGTATGAACAAATAATAAGAACAGATGACGCTGGGCCTGGTTCGGGGGGGTGGGGGGGCATACAGTGAAAGTGAAACTACAGACTCTTTACTAATTCCTCTATTGCTGCATTTCTTCTTCGTGGAACAGGTTCAACTCGGCTCAGCTTGTCTCCTGTTGTGCACCTCATTTCCTTTCCCCTCTTACCTTTGGAAACTTGTATTTGGATATGATGTTTGTTGCCCACAGCAGAACCAGAACTGGGCCTGGCGTTCACTCTGCCGCTACATTCACAAGCGCCGCTAAGTAGAGAATCAAATACGTGACATTCCTGTAAATGATTCACATGCTGTGGACAAATTTTTTTCAGGTTATTCACATCTTTTTTGTTTGGATCATTTATAAAAGTAAGTATTTTCAGAATTTAATGGGGTTTTTTGCACTAAAACACAGACATAAATTTGGCATTGCCATTATTCACAGGTTATTCTGTTATTATTTTACTTATTATTTTCACTGCAGATTAAATCGGGCTGAATGTGGAACCTGAAAGAAAATGAGCTGGAGCGTCCTGGCTTAATGTAAAAAAGCTTAATGTCCAAAAACTGCGATCCCCGTTACCTCCACCTCCATTTTGAGTCGTCGGATCCACCCCGCCTCTCCCAAATGAAGCCCTGCGATGTCTACTCCCAGTGATCGGACTTTTACGGTCACGTAAACAGGTTCATCGTCCGCTGTTCGACGGATGTGAAAGGACACGTGCTTGAACCGCTGCTTGTGTGTGTTTCTGTTTCCACAGGCTTTCATCTTCCGGACTCTTTTGGTATCATGAGGAAAAGGGCCACGTTCACCGCCACAGGATTTTCCAACCCCTCGACGGGGGCGTCACGCAACTCCCCGACCGGCGCCAACACCCTGGGCAACGCTGGGAAAAGGGCATCTCCGCAAAGCACGCCCGAGGCCAAGCGAATCAAAAACAAGCACAGATAGAGAGCAAACAGCGAGCGGGGGGGCAGAGAAGCAAAACAATAAACAAGTCAACTCGCTTCTATTCCACAAGGAGAACGCTAAGGTCGTTCCACCTCCGCTGAATCACTTAGGAAAGGTGCATTGCAGGAGATTGGGTTATTAACCCCCGTGGACACACTGACAGGCAGCTTTTCAATGGGATCATCAGAGTCGTGCAAATGCAAACGGCGCGTTGAGTTTGGGTGAATACGATCCAGGCGGGGAAACAGCAATTTCTGCTTGACCCCGTCACAAACACTATTCATTTCATGATGCAATTTAAGCTGATAATGGCTACACTGTAAAAAAAAACAAAACAAACTGTATTATTCTGGCAGAGGGGGGTGCCGAAAAAATACAGTAAAATAACAGAAAATAACTATCTCATAAAAATACGGTAACTGTCCATAATTAACCCTTTCATGCATGAATTACAGGGTGGGGAAGCAAAATGTACACTGAACATTTAGTTGTTTTTTCTCAGCAGACACTACGTCAGTTGTTTTGAACCCAAACATATACTGATGTCATAATCATACCTAACACTATTATCCATACCTTTTCACAAACTTTTGCCCATATGAGTAATCAGGAAAGCAAACGTCAAAGAGTGTGTGATTTGCTGAATGCACTCGTCACACCAAAGGAGATTTCAAAAATAGTTGGAGTGTCCATAAAGACTGTTTATAATGGAAAGAAGAGAATGACTATGAGCAAAACTATTACCAGAAAGTCTGGAAGATACTATTAAAGAAGAATGGGAGAAGTTGTCACCCCAGTATTTGAGGAACACTGGCGCAAGTTTCAGGAAGCGTGTGAAGGCAGTTATTGAGAAAGAAGGAGGACACATAGAATAAAAACATTTTCTATTATGGACATTTTCTTGTGGCAAATAAATTCTCATGACTTTCAATAAACTAATTGGTCATACACTGTCTTTCAATCCCTGCCTCCAAATATTGTACATTTTGCTTCCCCACCCTGTATGAGAACCTTAATCAAGATTTTTTTCCTGAGTGTTTTTATTCCTCTTTAGGCATGAAAAAAAAAAAAAAAAGTGATTTAATTTTTTTTTTTTTTTTTTTAAATCAACCTGTTTTTCATGGAGTTACAAAAATGTCCACTCAGCTACACCATGAATTTTATTCTTGAAGCAAAAAAACATGTATTTAAAAGCCAATATCATCAAGTGATATGAAAACAGTGAAATGAAACCATGTTTAATGCAGCTAATCTGATGTTTTCTCACATTTTAACATATTCTAATACTAGTTATTACTCACTTCATGGAGATAATATGTAAAAAATAAATACTGACAATTGATTTCCACTCAAGAGCCAATCAAGAACAGCAAAGTTACAGTAATGGTATGAACTGCAGTTTATGGGATGATGCATAAGTGTCCACTGTGTTGGCTGATATGGAACTAAAACAACAAAACCTATGAATATACAAGAGAACAGCTGGAGAAGAACTGTCCACTGGAGTGACCACTGTGCATGAAAGGGTTAAAGTTTTCAGACACTACATATCTTTTCTGACATGAATCGGTAACATTATGTAGCTCTCTCCTGAGCATAGACCCCAGAATCACAACCCCCCCCCCCATAGTTTTCACACAATTTATCAGTAAATACATGTTTCTGTGCGTCAAAAATTAAACGTGTGGTGTCCGGCTGAGTGGACATTTTAGCAACTTCATGAAAAATAGGTTCATAAGAATTTTTTTCATTATTATTTTTTCTATGTATTTTTTTATTTATTTTTTAAAAATTTTTTTTTGTATTTTTCAGAAGAAAATTTTCAATCGCATTATTTTTTTTATGCCTAAAGAGGAATAAAAACACATAATCAAAATTTTTTTGTTTTGATTTGTGTATGAAAGGGTTAATGTTTGATAAAGAATATTTTCATTTTATCTAAAACAATCAAATTATCTATAAATGGGTCAAGTCACGCAGTTATGTAGGGAGTACCCGACTACATTTTATACTCTAATTCAAAACGTATTTAAGCTAGAGACATGAATAAAACATCGTTTTAAAGGTATTAACTAGTACTTGGAGCTCATAAAAAGAAACAAAAGCTTTAGTGCCATCTTTTGCCATAAAAATGTGAAGAACTGCATGGTTATGTGACTTTTGGCAAGAGTGTTAAAGAATGGAATGGTTATGTAGGGAATTAGGAATTTCGGTTATGTAGGGAAAGAAAAGACAGGTAACAAATTTATACATTTTTATGTATATATTTATATATTTTTATTTATGTATATATTTATATATACATAAATAATTTTCAGTGAGACTCAGTTGTCCAATCCACTGATAAAAACTGTATTTGGACAGTTTATCAGTGCTTATACATGTTATACATTCACAAAAATACATTTATTCAACATTTTTGTAGTGAAACCTCCTGTAATTACACAAGATATTTGTCAATTAACAAACAAGTCTGGTTCAACTGACAGAACTAATACTTCTGTTATGGTTAATTGTCAGTAATTTTATCTCGTTTTATTCTTCTTCTTCTTTTTTTTTTTTTTTTACATTATTAATCTTTAAATTAACAGTTTAATCTTTTAAATAGAAAAGAAATATTTGTGAAATTGTGATACATTTGTAAATGTATTTTAACTGTATTTTCTGTGAAAAAAGAAAACATTTCTTTTAAAAAAACTGACATTTTTTGGTTATTCACAGTTACTGTTTTTTCATGTTATTTTACATTTGACGTGTAAAATCACAGTCTGTTTTTGTCATTTCACTGATATTTTCCTGTATCTGAAAAATACAGGAAAAATCTGTCAAATAAACAGTGAAAATTCTGTTAAATTACAGATTGTTTTTTTTTAACAGTGCACAGTGAAACTCCGTCTGAAGCAGGAGATGGATTTACACGCTTATCTCCGACTTCATCTGGAAGAAGTGATAATGTGCCAAAGTACACACATGCAGGGGGTTCTTAACATATATAACTCAAGTGTCCCAGATTTGAGGGAAACCTGTAAAGAAAAGGGAAGCGAGTGCACACCGGGGATCACATTTCCTATTCCTCTGTTTTCTCCCCCCTCTGTCTTAAAGAAGGATTCGCTGGCTTTGAATTATTAATTCCCTCTGCATTCGATTTGTACGGCTTGTCACTTTTATCAAATTATATGCAGGATCTCTCCTTCGTCTGAACACATTGTTTTAATCCAATATCTGCGCTCCACCTCGGCTGGAATCAACATCTTTTACAGCAGTTACGTCCCAGAAATCTGATCCATACATTAGATTAAAATATAAACCCTGACTTTATATGTGAAGGTTATTTCCCCTGTGGCGTTCGCTGTAAAAAATGGTAAAACTATTGATCCGAAACCTACAAAAAATGAACACTAGGGGGCGTCGGATTAGACTGGAAACACAGCGCTGACCCTAAACACGAGAATTAACCCTTTCATGCACAGTAGTCCCTACAGTGGGCAGCTGTTGTACAGCCGTTCTATTCATGGGTTTTATTATTTTAGTTCCATTTCTGCTAACACAGTGGACGCTCATGCATCATCCCACACAGTACACTTCATATCATTACTGTAACTTTGCTGTTCTTCATAAATTTGATCTGCACTAACATGTTTGAGTATAAATCAGTTGCCTGTTGTTGTTAGACTGTAATTAACTTGTTTTCTTAAACAAAATGATGACAAAAGTAGCACTGGGTTTTTACGGGTTAAACAAAAAGCTTTCTTTTTTTGCCTATTATCTCCATGGAGTGAGTAGTGACCAGTATTAGAGTATGTTAAAATGGAAGAAAACACCAGATTACCAGCATTAAAAATAGTTTTAGTTCACAGTTTTCACACAGTATATCAGTAAAGACGTTTCTTCGCTTCAAAAATTAAATGCATGGTGTCCAGCTGAATGGACATTCTCCATGAAAAATAGGTTAAAAAATGTCAATGTCATTGTTATTTTAATGCCAAGAAGGAAAAAAAAATTAAGGAAAAAAAAAAAAAATCTTTATTAAGGCTATCATAATTCATGCATGAAAAGGTTAATTTTAAAGGCAAAGAAACCTGCATGTACTGATAAACTGTGTGAAAACTGTTAAATACAAACATTTTAATGCTGCTAATTTGATGTTTTCTCACATTTTAACATATTCTAATACTAGTTATTGTTTACTTCATTTAAATAATATGCAAAAAAACAAACAAAAAAACTTTTTGTTTAACCCTTTCATGCACAGTGGTCACTCCAGTGGTCAGTTCTTCTCCAGCTGTTCTCTTGTATATTCATGGGTTTGGTTGTTTTAGTTCCATATCAGCCAACACAGTGGACACTTACACATCATCTCATAAAATTCATACCATTATTGTAACTGTGCTGTTCTTGATTGGTTCTTGAGTGGAAAACAATTGTTAATATTTATTTTGTGCATATTATCTCCATGAAGTGAGTAATAACTAGTATTAGAATATGTTAAAATGTGAGAAAACATCAGATTAGCTGCATTAAACATGGTTTCATTTCACTGTTTTCATATCACTGTATGATATTGGCTTTTAAATACATGTTTTTTTGCTTCAAGAATAAAATTCACGGTGTAGCTGAGTGGACATTTTTGTAACTCCATGAAAAACAGGTTGATTAAAAAACAAAAAAAAAATTCAGTCACATTGTTTTTTTTCATGCCTAAAGAGGAATAAAAACACTCAGGAAAAAAGAAAAATCTTGATTAAGGTTCTAATAATTCATGCATAAAAGGGTTAAACGTGTGGTGTCCAGCTGAGTGGACATTTTTGCAACTTCATGAAAAATAGGTTCATAAGAATTTTTTTTTCATTATTATTTTTTTAATGTATTTTTTAATTTTTGTTGAATTATTATTATTTTTTTTAAATTTATTTTTCAGAAGAAAATTTTCAGTCGCATTGTTTTTTTCATGCCTAAAGAGGAATAAAGACACTCAGGAAAAACTTTTGATTAAGGTTCTCATAATTTGTGCATGAAAGGGTTAATAACAATTAGCTTTTTTTTTTTTACACTCAAACATGTTATTGTAGATCAGTTTTATCTAGAACCACAAGTGACAGTAATGGTCTGAATGTCAGTGTATGGGAACGTCCACTGTGTCGGCTGATACGAAACTAAAACAACAAAATCAGTGATTATACAAGAGAACCCTTTGAACAGCTGTCCACTGTGCATGAAAGGGTTAATGTAGCTTTTGCACATTTTACTCCATATGTCGCATTTTCTTAAACTAATCATTGGGAACTGCAACAACATTCCCATATTCATGTTTCTCGTAAATTGTCGTGTTTTGTTCAGTTCAACGTCAACGTCATAAAACTGTAATGGATGAATAAATACGCATTAATATGATGACGGTCATGTGACACTAGCTTTGCCAAATAGACTTTCAAGAACAAAATTCGACATAAAAAGAAATGCAGCATCACTCATATGTGGACACCTACTACGTTAGCAATTAGCATGTTTCTGTCTGCTAATTCTACTAATTTTTTGGTCTGTTTTACACCGTTTTTGCAGTTAAAGAGAAAACATGACAACATTGCTAATATAACAGCTGAGTGTTTCGAAGCCTGAAGGGAAGTGCCCATATTTGGGCAAATTTCAGAAGTAGTAGCATGAGGGCTGAAACTTTGCTAATGCTAATTTACTGAAAACAGTCACACTAACCAGCAAATTCTGTGTTGCTAAGTTGGTTTAGCTGCTTTTAAATATTAAAACATAGAGGTATGTTTTACAACAAGACTGTCAGTTTGCCATATTTGGACATTTGGACAGTGGACCAAGAGAAACATGAGCAGTGAAACCAACCAAGCTACTGCTAACTTAATGAAAACACATCAACAAGGTAGTAATTAGCAAACTAGCTGACAAAACATGTAACTGCAATACAAAATTTTTGCTAATGTAGCCAAGTTATGCTAACAGGTTAGGTTGTAAATATGTAAATATAAAGTTCTACAACAGAATGGTCTGACTTTGTAGTTTCTTGCAACTTTACTGTAGCTGCCATTGAGCGAAGAGAAAAAAAAAAAAAAAAAATAGACAAGCTCGGGAATTCTGATAAAAACAGCCAAAACTGTTATCAACCCTAAAATAGTATGAACAGAGGAATAACTGACTAAACTAGCACTGCTTTATGTGTTTGATGGTCCAAACGTGGGTCTAAAAAGTTCGCAAAGTGCGAGGAACCAAAATAAACCCAGTTTCACAGAAACACCCACATGTTTTCTTACTATATTCTTACTAGATTTTATGCCCAAGTTTTTCCGTACTTTATTACGACTTTAATCCCTTCTTCAAACCCATCTTTTCTCCTTGGCTTTTGAAACCATGTGACATGTTTGAAGGTATTATTTTTATTCTATTGTTTTTATTTGGTAGTGGTTTATTGTTCTTATTTTTTTGTGTTTTTAATTGTATAACTTTTTATGTTTTTACCTTATTTTTTATGTTTTGTTTTTTTTTTTAATGTTTTTGTGTGTTTGCGTGTTTGTTTGTTTGTTAGCAAGATAACTCAAAAAGTTATGGACAGATTTGCATGAAATTTTCAGGACATGTTGATACTGTCACAAGGAAAAAAGGATTACATTTTGGTGGTGATCCGGGGGGTGGGGGGGGGCAGATCTGTCTTGGCGGCGGTCTGCGCTCTCTGAGTGCTTTCCTTGTTTAATCTATTCTCTATTTTATTTTTCTACTTTGGTTTCAGTTATTCTTATGTACAGCACTTCCACTGCCGTTGTTTTAAAGTACTTTACAAATAAATCTGGATTGGATTAGAAGACTTTCACACGAAATTCCAGACTTTTCAAGGTCGCAGTTTTTGACCTTGCTTAATTTATCCTTACATTATTTATTGTAATACTGTTTGGGCGGTAACCTGTCCCACTTATATCAATAAGATTCTCCTAATTCAAAAGACACTTTAAAGAATGATCAGCTTTTTGAACAGACTCGTCTCATCTGCTCCTCTTTTCAGAAAAATTCAAACTTCTCTCAGTTTTTGATGTGAACATTTCCTAGACCTATGTCTTCATGTCCAAATATGGTCACTTAACTCATATTCTTCCCAAACTTTTTCAGAATTTCTTTATGTCGTCTTCTGTTATTCACAATTATCCAACACGATATTCAAGCAAATTTTATCTTCCGTACTGCTGAACTTCTGTCAGTCAGTATTCTTTAAAATATGGTGGACCAAATCTGTGGAATAACCTACGACCTGAGCTTCAGTCGACATCTACTTTTTCACTGTTTAAAAAGCATCTGAAAAGGACTGGAATTCATGAAAAAATGTAAGGCTGTATATCATTGGATTTGATGATTTGTGATGTGATTTGCATTTTTATTGTTTTTTCTTCAGTTTATGAATTCAGTTATATTGTATTTTTAATTCTTTTTTCTTCTTCTTTTTTTTTTTTCTCTGTGTATTGTTCATTTCTGGGAAGTATTCATATAAGGCTTTTTTGGCCTCTAACCTCTCCTGCACAATGATGTTATTTGTTTGAATATTTTATTTTTTAAATTTCTCCTTGCTGTTTTATGATGTGCAAATAAAATACATACATACATACACACATACACACATACATAAATAACAAATTCCAGACTTTTCAAGGTCAAAATTCCAGACTGTTTAAGACTTTCAGGAGCTTCACAAACACCCTGTTTTAATACATATCTGTCTTGTATCTTGTATATTTTCCATGTCCTCTTAAGGGAAACCAATAGAACTCCACTATAAATGCATGAACCTTTCTTTCCTACGGCCCCTAAACGCCCCAGACCCCTCTGCAAACCCTGGAATAACCTGTTAAAACCCAAGCTGTGCTGAAAGGTGTTAAATGCATCATATACCTGCAGGCGTCTGCGTCCGTGTCCATGTCGTCAACGTCTGGGTGATTGATAACATGAAGGATATTGACTGATGCTGCTTCGGAGGCGGCTGCATGTACAAATGCGACCTAATTAAATCATCAAATAATTGAGTTGAAGTCCGTCCTGCCTGTCAGCGCCGTGTTTTAAAGGCTCTAACCCTTGCTAGGCCTGACCTCTGATGCACGCCTGGTGACAGTGAAGCCCACTTATTTGGCAATAATGTCAAGTGGTAAAATGACTCACCGTCTATCTGTCTTTGTATCAAATTGTCTCGGCCGAGGACGGACTGAAGGCACTTGACCCCCGCCACCTCGCAGTTATTACATGTTTTCAAAGCGGCGGCGGTGAAGTCCGTCCCTTATTTTCTCGCTCTATCTTTGGTCGGCGGCGTTAATGGCGTGATGTCGGTCGGCTGCGAAGGGCAACAAACTGTTCACACCCCCCCGGGGGGTTTAGTAACGCCGGTTTGTCCCGGGCTGCTTAACACCTCATCATATCTGGTCATTTTAATGCCCACGGTGGTTTAGAATCACACTATAAATAAAGTGATGATGTTGGTAGGAGTTCAGCTCCGAACAGAAGGAAACTGAGGCCCCGAATAGACCCATAGAAATCTGGATTTAACACAATCAGGGGCATATTTGTGTTAAATGTTGGATAAAAATGTCAATGTTTGAACCAAATGCTGGTTGGAGCCACTGTACTGCACAGTTCTTACACTTTGTTTCATTTTCAGAGTCTGTGAACCTCTTTTTGGTCTCCACCAACCAACCAACCAACGAGCTGTATTAGTCATCATTGGAAAGAGAAAATATTCTGGTTTCTCCAGTTGTAGAAAAAATGATTAGACCATCCAAAGCGACTAAAACAGACAGAAAAGAAAACATGGAATCCCCAAAAGCACTGTTTTTGTCAGTACAGTGCCATAGATACTGATGGAAGAACTGAGGTGAATTTGTTGAAAACAAAGCCTGAATCATGTGGTTTAAAGATGATGTTGGTACCAGTTCAGCTCCGAACAGAAGGAAACTGAGGCCCCGAAGTATCGACTATTCCAGGAGTCACCAACCCTGGTCCTCCAGAGCTACTATCCTGTTTGTTTTAGATGTTTCCCTCTTCCAACACACCTGATTCAAATGATCAGCCTATCATCAAGCTCTGCAGAAGCCTGATAATGACCGACAGGTGCGCTGGAAGAGGGAAACATCTAAAACATGCCGGATAGTAGCCCTCGAGGACCAGGGTTGGTGACTCCTGGACTAGACCCATAGAAATCTAGATTGAACACAATCAGGGGCATATTTGTGTTAAATGTTGGATAAAAATGTCAATGTTTGAACCAAATGCTGGTTGGAGCCACTGTACTGCACAGTTTTTACACTTTGTTTCATTTTCAGAGTCTGTGAACCTCTTTTTGGTCTCCACCAACCAACCAACCAATGAGCTGTATTAGTCATCATTGGAAGGAGAAAATATTCTGGTTTCTCCAGTTGTAGAAAAAATGATTAGACCATCCAAAACGACTAAAACAGACAGAAAAAAAAACATGTTCCTACATCGACAAATTCAACTGGTACTGATTCCGATAGAACCTGACGCTGACATTAGGGGTGCCGCTACCACTTATGGGCTCCATGAATGCATAATTGTTATGGGGGGTGGGGGGTTGCGGTCCATAAACGACGTAACTTACGATGGCTTACACTTACCATACTTTCAACGTTCAACTCCCGACTTCTGTACCTCTTTCATAAAGCGAACCTTACACAAAATTATCGCAACTTCTAACTTGTATCCACTGGGCCCCCTCCACTGCTCCATGCCCCCCCCCCCCACACACACACACACAAATACTGTTCCCCATGAATTTGTCATGTTAATCCCCCCCCCCAGCTGACATACAGGGACATCAGAACTATTTTTACAAAGTGGGTCCCAGAAAAAAAAAAAAAAACCCACAGAGAAGTTTGCGTTCGTCTGTTCAACACCCAGTTTCTGTGCACTACAATAACACTGTGCTGCGTCGGCATCCCATAAGCCCCGGCTCTGATCCACAGAGGGACGGTCACATGCTTCCGATCCTAATCCTCCTTTGCTGACTGTGGATATTTGGACCGAAAAAGAGCCCAACCCACGGAGCTCTGCCGCTAATGCATCTTCAGGGTTGAGACCCGACAGAACAATCGAGACGTCCTGCCTCCGCTCCGGGTTCGTCGGATCCTCGGCGTACGCTCCTGCTTTCTACCTGTTATGAATATTGAAGCGTGTTTTCCAAAGGCCCCTCCCCCTCCTCCACCTCTTCTTCTTCTTCTTCCTCCTCCTCGTATGGGCTCAAGAGAGAACGGCGTACTTAGAGACCTGAAATACTTTTAGCACTAATGCGCTGTTCAGTGAACCGTCACAGTGCCAAGATTGACACCATTTTTTACGCAGCCCCCCATTAGTGTCACTCAGCCTCCATCGTGGCACATTAAAATAAACTAATGATGTTTCTTCACCAAATGTCTCATGGAGTATTAGCTGAGAAGAGTGGCTGCTCTGTACTTACTGCACTTTCACCTAAAAAAAGTGCTACAAAAGAAAACTCCGTACAGTGTCAGGAACGGAACACAGTTATGTTATATGCAAATGCCGCTGGGAAAATGATACTTGGCAGTGGAAGTCAATGGCTTGCGCGCCGCGGGAAGAAGACAAAATCATTGACATGACACAAAGAGAAAAACCTCCACTTTTTTTCCTAACCCTCCTGTTTCCGCCGTTGACCACGGTTGCTTTATTTAGGCGGATCAGTGTCAGCGAGGCTTAGTTCCAGCCCGGGGCCATCCCTGCTGCTGCTCTAGTGGCCTGCATACGAACATACTTTGGGTCCTTTCTGCATTGACAGCCGTCTCCCCCAACCCTCTCTGGACACCACTGTGGAACTACTGAAGGGGAAACTGAAATATGCTGCCTTTCCGCAAGGTCGGGCTTAGGCAGGACTGACACCTGCTGCCGGCCATGTACGACACGGCATCCAGAGGATCTGCAAAGCCCACCTCAGCCCTCCACCGGCCGCTCCAGCGCTATTATCACTGAATCTATTCAAGTGCAGCTGTGGAACCACATGACCAAAATTAATTAAACAGCCCACAAAATGAACAAAACTGAAGAAAAATATAATGAAATAGGCAAGAAAATGTTGAAAAATAAGAAAAACAATCAAAAAATGTTTACAAAAATGAAGGAAAATGAATTAAATAGCCAACAAAATAAACCAGAACAGCTGAAATAATCAATAAAATGAACACAATGAATAAAAAGTGAAAAAAATAAGCCACAAACTGAACAATATTAAAGAAATATGTTGAAATAATTGATGTAAAATACAGTTCTTCATCTTTTCATGGTTATCAGATATGACCATATTTGGACGTTCAGAGGCTCTGGAGTTACCGTGGAAACACCGTCATCTTCTACAACATTGATTCACCAGTAAAACCCATGGAGTTGGATCAATTACAGTGGAGAAAATGAACAAAAATGAAAAAAAAAGTACAATATGAAAAATTATTTGAACAAATTCACAAAAAGCTGAGTAAAGTAAAAAATAATTTAAAAAAAGCAACAAAATTAACAAAGAGCCAAAGCAATGAATAAAAGGAATAAAAATGAACAATAAATCAACAAAACAATAACGTTCAGATGTCCAGAGGCTCTGTAGTTACCATGGAAACACTGCCATCTTCTACAACATTGATTCACCAGTAAAACCCATGGAGTTGGATCAATGACAGTGGAGAAAATGAACAAAAATGAGGGAAAAATGTACAA
Source organism: Sphaeramia orbicularis (assembly GCF_902148855.1). Classification (NCBI taxonomy): domain Eukaryota; kingdom Metazoa; phylum Chordata; class Actinopteri; order Kurtiformes; family Apogonidae; genus Sphaeramia; species Sphaeramia orbicularis. The sequence goes on from NC_043974.1 coordinate 44,903,899, forward strand.
AATGATCAATAATTTGGAAAAGTAAACAAAAGACTGAGTAAAATAAAGTAGAAAATGATAAAGTAGACAACAAAATGAACAGAAATAGTCAAAGTCATGAATGCAAGGACTAAAAATCAACAATAAGTCAACAAAATAGTAAGTAATACTAACACTATAAGCCAAAAAAAAAGAAGAAAAAAAAGTATGATAGGCAAGAAAATTTTGAAAAATAAATTAAATTCTAAAAAAAAAATCTACAAAAAAGAATAAAATTTTATTAAATATCCAACACAATGAACCAGAAGAGCTGAACTAATCCCTACCATGTACAACAGGACATCCAGAGGATCTGCACAGCCCACCTCAGCCCTCCACGGCCACTCCAGCGCTATTATCACTGAATCTATTCAAGTGCAGCTGTGGAACCAGATTACTGCAGAAAAAGAAAAAAAAGACAAATGCGTGTGAAACCACGTATTGATCTGCATCGATTAGTTTCTGCAGGAGGTGATTGACTTTGTCTGGTTCCGTCCATGAACCTGTGCTGAACGTTCTTCAGACAGAGCAGATAAGTCCCAGAGTAAACAGACCTCTGTCCAGCTGAACCCATTCATTCTCCTTTAAACATATGGTTTATAAACTGCACCAGATACAGGCTGGGGTTAACCTACGTCTGCAGTGTTTAAGCAGCAGGGAAACACTTTACAGGACGAGTCTGATAAGAAACAGCATTTAAACCCTATACAATCGAAAGAAAGTGATTATTCATGTTATTAAATCCATCTGTCATGAACATATTTACTTTCAGACTCTAAGAATGAAAACATGCATCTGTCAACAAGTACATGGAATTAAGGATTTATTAGCCTTCATAAAAACTTTACATCCAGTACAGTTAAATATTTAAATGCCTCGTTAATATTAATAAGTAAATATTGACCTGCTGAAATAAACTAGTACATATGTTAGTAAATGCATCGGTAATAAGTGGACCATTCAGTGTTAATATTAGTGTCATTACCTGTTAATAACTACATGATTTACAGTTAATAAGTGCATTAGTATCAGTTAATTAGTGCATTAGCAACAGTTAATTGGTGCATTAGTAACAGTTAATAAGTGCATTAGTAACAGTTAATAAGTGCATTAGTAACAGTTAATTAGTGCATTAGTATGTGCATTAGTAACAGTTAATTAGTGCATTTGTAACAGTTAATAATGGCATTGTTAACTGTTAATTAGTGCATCTGTAAATATGAATGAATTCATATTGAACATTAACAAACACATCATTAATAAGTGCATCACTAATGGTTAGTACATGCATAATTAACTGTTAATAAGTGTAGTGTACCTGTGAATAAGAGCATCATTAACTGTTAATAAATGCACAATTAAGTGTTAATAAGGGCATTTTAACTATTAATAAAGGCATCATTAACTGTTAACTGTTAATAACTACATGATTTAGCGTTAATAAGTGCATTAGTAATAGTTAATAAATGTGTCATTAACTGTTAATTAGTACCTCGTTTAATATTTATAGTCATGTTTAACATTAACAACCACATTATTAATAAATGCATCTTTAAGGTTTAGTAAATGCATCATTAACTGTTAATAAATGTGCTGTAACAGTGAATAAAAGAATCATTAACTGTTAATAAATGCATCATTATTATTAATAGGAGCGTTATTTACTGATAACTGAACAGTTACCTTCCACTTTACTTCCAGCACTGTGATAACTAATGACATATATCAGCCAATTACATAATAATTTAGTCAGTTTTGAATCTTATAAAGTCAATAACTCACCAGTAATGTACTGAAACATTAGATACATGAGGATAAAGAGTGAAACATAAAACCACTGTATCTGTTTTAGATGAGCAGAACAACTGCAGAAACATCTGTTATTTCCAATAAATGCAGTCTTATTTATGTATAATGACTTTGTCAGCTGCAGTTATTGCATTTTCAAATGTTAACTTTATCAGTAATTACATTGTTAGTTAATTATGATTACGTTATTGGCTCGATTTCATTTAAAACGGCCCAAATCACTGCATTATTGGCAGGTTTTGCATCAGTGGTTGTACAAGTATTGAATATAAAGTGTTTCCAGAGCCTTATAGATGGTTTTCTGCTGTGATGGATGGTGTGTTTTTCCACTTCTGCTCATGTTTTCAGTGTCCAGGTTGATATTTTCTGACAAAGCCTCAAACCTCTGCTGCGTATTTAACCCTTAAAGACCCAAACAGCCACTGTCGACCAAAACCACCTACTGATCTAAACTGTTTCACACTCATTTATCCACTAATCCTATCAATGCATGTCAATAATTGGTGTAAAATACAGTTCTTCATCTTTTCATGGTCATCAGATATGACCATATTTGGACATTCAGAGGCTCCGTAGTTACCATGGAAACATTGTCATCTTCTACAACACTGTTTCACCAGTAAAACCCATGGAATTTGATCAATGACAGTGGAGAAAATGAACAAAAATGAAGAAAAAAAACCTTATAAAATCATAAATAAAGTAAAAGTATAAAAGAAAAAATAAGCAAACAATAAGAAAATAAAAAAAAAACAAAATTAACTTAAATGAAGAAAAAAATCATGAAATAGGCAAGAAAATGTTGAAAAATTAACAAAAATTATTTTTAAAAAGTAACAAAAATGAAGGAAAATTAATTAAATAGCCAACAAAATGAACCAGAACAGCTGAAATAATCAATAAAATGAACAAAATCAATAAAAAGTTTAAAAAAAGCCACAAACTGAACAATATTGAAGAAATATGTTGAAATAATTGATGAAAAATACAGTTCTTCATCTTTTCATGGTCATCAGATATGACCATATTTGGATGTTCAGAGGCTCCGTAGTTACCATGGAAACACTGTCATCTTCTACAACCACCAGTAAAACCCATGGAGTTGGATCAGTGACAGTGGATGAAATGAACAAAAATGAAGAAAAAACAAACAAAATGATAAATAATGTGGAAAAATAAGCAAAAAAATTCACTAGAATAAAGCAAAATGAGAATAGAAAAAGTAATAAAATGAATAAATAAAAGCCAAAGTAACAAATAAAATGAACAAAATTAATTTTAAAAAATCCATAAAATAATCAGTAAAACCCCTGGAGTTTTATGTCCAGTTAATGATCGATTTTGTCAAAAAAGTCAAGTTTTCTTCATTTTTCTCTGTTTCTCATATTATGACAATCAACTTTAATCGGAGTTTTTATGAACATCTACATAATCAATAAAACCTGATTTTCATTGAAAAACTGCAAAAGGATGAAGATAATATTATAATGAACAAAATTTAAAAAAAAATAAATGAACAGAAATGAAGAAAAAAAAAAAAAAAATTACAATATGAGAAAACGTGAAAAAATACGTTACAAAACTGAATAAAATGAAGTAAAAAATAATAAAATAAGCAACAAAATTAACAAAAACAGACAAAGGATGAGGATAATATTATAATGAACAACATTTTAAAAAGTAACTAAACAAAAATTTTAAAAAAAATAAAAAATAAAAAATTACAATATGAGAAAATGTGAAAAAATACGTTAAAAAACGGAATAAAATGAAGTAAAAAATAATATTATAAGCAACAAAACTAACAAAAACAGCCAAAGGATGAGGATAATATTATAATGAACAACATTTTAAAAAATAATTAAACAAAAATTAAGAAAAAAAAAAAAAAAAATTTAAGAAATTACAACATGAGAAAACGTGAAAAAATATGTTAAAAAACTGAATAAAATGAAGTAAAAAATAATAAAATAAGCAACAAAATTAACAAAAACAGCCAAAGGATGAGGATAATATTATAATGAACAACATTTTTAAAAATAAAAAATGAACAAAAATGAAGAAAAAAAAAAATTACAATAGGAGAAAACATGAAAAAATACGTTAAAAAACTGAATAAAATGAAGTAAAAAATAATAAAATAAGCAACAAAATTAACAAAAACAGCCAAAGGATGAGGATAATATTATAATGAACAACATTTTTAAAAATAAATGAACAAAAATGAAGAAAAAAAAAAATTACAATAGGAGAAAACATGAAAAAATACGTTAAAAAACTGAATAAAATGAAGTAAAAAATAATAAAATAAGCAACAAAATTCCCGAAAACAGACAAAGGATGAGGATAATATGATAATAAATGCAGATAAATCCCTTATTTTCAGAAATTCCACAGAAAGTCCAATTCCTAAAGGAACACTGGGCCTTTATGTTGTACTTTTCCGTCCGTTTCCATGTGAACAGCGCTGGAAACATCCCATTAAACCTCATCATAATGCTCACGTGGCTTCGGTACCACTTATCCAAAGAAATAGGTGCTGAGTGCAGGAAGCCGTCGCCATGGAAACCCCGATGATGTAATGAGATGGGGCTCCTGCATTTAATACAAGTAGAAAAGTCCACTGCATTTGCTTGAGGAGGAGAAAAAAAAAAGGTCGAACCCATTGCATTTTTTTTTTTTTTTTGAGTGTGAAAAGGCTGTTTTAATGAGAAAACAAGCCGGAGCGGCTGTAGTCGCCTGGGCCCTCCCCTGTTATGAATAACTGGCTGGCCTATACATTACAGGCAGAAATTCAACATGTCTGCCAGGGGTACTTGGGGAAATCACATTCCTTGGTGTGTGGGAGTGTTGCTTTTTATTACCTGCCTCAGAGCTTCAAATCCAATTCCATCTCCTCACTTTCTCCCTGGGCCTTCCTTCCTTCCTTCCTTCCTCCGTCAGCGTGCACAGAACACCCCCCCCCCCCGGACCCAACGGCCGGAGCCTGCAGGTGACTTTAAATTAACACCCTTCATTAACGGCATCCATCACACGTGATCCACGGGGAATCACCCACGAACGCGTCCACGGAAACCGAACCCGCGCTCAGGTAATCCGCCTGTCGCCACGGAAACAGCCTCGGGAGGTTGGTGACGACATATGCGGATGATGTCCTGGGTTCTGTCTTCCAGATCTCCGACCCGATATTTGTTCGAGGCTACAATGTTTCCTTTAAATATCTTTCCACATCCATGGGAAAACTATATCGGCACCAAAAACTGGGATTAAAAACAGTTTGATCTGGTTTTATGTTTAAGAATCACTAATAAATGTAGATTAACTGATAATAAGACCCTTATTAGATGCTTATTAACATTATTATGTGTTAATAACTTTATATAAACAATATTTATTTATTTTTAGGTGATCAAATACAGTTTGTTTGGTCACATGTGCAATGTTTGTTGTTTTTAATTTATTTATTTATCTATTTTTATTATGCGTTAGTCTTAGCACTAATAATATCCAAGGGCCTGTTTTTATTACTGTTTTTATAGTTTTCCATTTTATCTTCTAATTCTTCTTAAATCTGTACAATGTCATATTGGTATTACGTAGAAACTTAATTTCCCAGAGTAATGTTCAATCTAATCTAATCTAATTTTACCTAATGTAATCTAATCTAATCTAATCTAATTTTACCTAATCTAATCAAATCTTACCTAATGTAATCTAATCTAATCTAATCTAATCTAATTTTACCTAATCTAATCAAATCTTACCTAATGTAATCTAATGTAATCGAATCTAATCTAATTTAATCTATTTTTTACCTACTTTAATGTAATTTTACCTCATCTAATCTAATCTAATTTTACCTATTTTAATAGTCAAATTTCGTTTTACATAATTTAATATTATCTAATCTAATTTTACATAATCTAATATAATCTATTTTAATCAAATCTAATATAATCTAATTGAAACTTGTCTAATCTAATTTTACCTAATCTAATTTTACATAATCTAATGTAATCTATTTTAATCTAATGCAATATAATCTAATTGAAACTAGTCTAATCAAATCTAATTTTACCTAATTTAATCTAATCTAATCTAATTTTATATAATTTAATGTAATGTAATCTAATTGTACATAATCTAATGTAATCTATTTTAATATAATCTAATCTAATTTTACCTAATTTAATTTAATCTAATGTAATCCAATCTAATCTAATCTAATTTTACATACTCTAATGTAATCTATTTTAATCTAATGTAATATAATCTAATTGAAACTAGTCTAATCTAATCTAATTTTACCTAATTTAATGTAATATATTCTATTTTAATCTAATCTCATCTAATTTTAACTAATTTAATCTAATCTAATGTAATCTAATCTAATTTTACATAATCTAATCTAATCTAAAATTGATCTCAATCATTAAATCCTAATAGTAAATGGACATTAACTGATAATAGTAGATGCTTATGAACATGTTTACATCTTAATAACTGTTCATACTCATTAATATAAACCAGATAAAGGTTTATTTTTACATTCTAACTCTTCTTCTTCTTTCCTGTAGAAGTAGAAAATGTCAGCAGTTGTTTTTTTCCAGACTCGTTGGTGGTAAAACCAGGACGGTTTTCCAGCGGTGGCGTTCGTACACAGTCTGCGCTGGAACGTGAACGTGTCGTGCATACGTTCAGAACCAGAACCATCTTTGTGTTTATTTTTTTGTTGTTGTTCCGTACACATCTGGATCCGGTCTGAGGTGGAGGATGGCAGCGGTGTCACCCCGGCGTTGCCCAGGTGTCACCCCGGCGTCGCCCAGGCGTCTCCCAGGCGTCTCCCAGGCGTCACCCCGGCGTCGCCCGGGAGACGCCTGGGCGATGTCCAGGGTGCTTGGGTCCCCTTCAGGTGGACTTAGACCACCTTCTCCCGGCCAACTTATCCTGCTCCGACACCGGCTACACTTGGCCGACGGTGCTGGGTTTTTTTCGGCGGCCTGGAAGCTCCAGGGCTAGCAGAGGCTTTAGCGAGTGGGGGGGGGGGGGGCTGCCGAGCGCACCGCCGGGCCGGGATCCCTGAGCAGAATTTCTGAAAAGGCTCATTATGCCGGATTGGGGAGAAAGTGGCATTGAGGGGTAGAAGGGGTGAAGCGGAGCTCAAGGCGAAGTGTCCGTCAGAACGGCTGTGGTGCGTTTAGACACATCACCGCTGGGACAAATGGGGATCAAGGGTTGGAGCCGGATCACATGACCGACCACGGCCAGTGCCGGCCCACTTCCACTGCACATGTCGGATCACATGTCCGACACAATGTCTGCGAAAATAAGAGGCTTTATGACGGAGAAGAACAAGTAGCATGGAAAGGATAGGGGGGTCCAGCAGGGGGGGCAACATACGGCCTGTGGACAGAGACAGGCCGTCCTAACAGTCCAACCCCCCCACCCCCACCCCCCCATGGAAATGCAAAACTAACACTGAAGATGTTAACCCTTTATCAGGCAAGTGACTATTTTTGGTAATTTCCAAATATATTACAAGACTGTGACAGAAACAGTTCCAGTGAGGACAGAGAGTCCACAGTCTGAGGTCCAATGTGGTCTACAGGGTCTGTAAGGTCCACCTGTGAGGTCCAATGTGGTCTCCAGGGTCTGTAAGGTCCACCTGTGAGGTCCAGTGTGGTCTCCAGAGTCTGTAAGGTCCACCTGTGAGGTCCAATGTGGTCTCCAGGGTCTGTAAGGTCCACCTGTGAGGTCCAATGTGGTCTCCAGAGTCTGTAAGGTCCACCTGTGAGGTCCAATGTGGTCTACAGAGTCTGTAAGGTCCACCTGTGAGGTCCAATGTGGTCTCCAGGGTCTGTAAGGTCCACCTCTAATGGAACTAATGTAAGGAATGATGTTCACAGGGGTCATGTGGATGTGGACAGGGGTCTGGACCAGCACATATGGAGTCTAATGGGACCAAAGGAAGGTTCTAATGCAGGGGTGTCCAATCCTGGTCCTGGAGGGCCGGTATCCTGCATGTTTTAGATGTATCCCTCTTCTAATACACCTGATTCAGCTGATAAGCCTGTCATCCAGCTCTGCAGAAGCCTGATAACGACCGTCAGGTGTGCTGGAAGAGGGAAACATCTAAAACATGCAGGATACCGGCCCTCGAGGACCAGGACTGGACACCTCTGTTCTAATGGGACCAAAGGAAGGTTCGTATGTTCTAAAATACAGGTTCCTTTCACCTTACATGTGTTTTTCAAAAAAAAAAAAAAAAAAAAATCTAACTACATTGACCCGAATATGGACTGTGATAAGGAAAGCCACATTTTCAATATTTCAAAAAAATTTGTCAAAATTCAAACATCCAATTTTTTTTCCCAAAACTGTGAACGATCTTTGTCAACTTTGTCCCAAGAGGATACATGTAAAATTTGAAATCAAGCCAACCAGTAGTTTTGGAGAAGAAGACTGCTAAAATCTAGACACTGGTGACTTAAAGGTCACTCAAGGTCAAAGGTCATGGACCCACATGAAAGTCCATATATGACTTCTGTCAGTGATCAACAGGAACTATATTAATATGTGTAACCATTTACATGTTATAAACCATTAAAATACGGACCATTAGAAGGAAAGGAACATTTATAATATTTTTAAAAATTGTCAAAATTCAAAAATCTAAATTTCTCAAAACTGTGAACACACTGTAGACATTGTCCCAAAGAAGATACATGAAATTTAAGTGAATCCAACCAGGAGTTTCAGAGAAGAGGACTGTTAAAATGTAGACCTTGGTGACCTTAAGTTTGACCCTTCAAGGTCCCTCAAGGTCAAAGGTCATGGACCCAAATGGAAGTTCATATATGACTTCTGTCAGTGATCAACAGGAACTATATTAATATCTGTAACCATTTACATGTTATAAACCATTAAAATACGGACCATTAGAAGGAAAGGAACATTTATAATATTTTTTAAAAAACTGTCAGAAATTCCAAACTAAAAATTTCTCAAAACTGTGAACACACTTTGTCGACATTGTCCCAAAGAAGATACATACAAATTTTGAAATTAATCAGATGAGTAGTTTCAGAGAAGAAGATTGTCAAAATATATAAATTGGTGACCTTAAGTTTGACCCTTCAAGGTCACTAAAGGTCAAAGGTCATGGACCAAATGGAAGTTCATATCTGACTTCTATCAGTGTTCAACAGGAACTATATTGTAACTATACTGACGTCTGTACTTACATGTTATAAACCATCACCATACAGACCATTTACCAGAAGTAAAGGTAGATTTATGTTCCAAAAAATTGTCAGAAAGTCAAAACTAAAAACTTCTCAACACTGTGAACAAACTTTGTCGACACTGTCCCAAAGAACACACGTGTAAAGTAGTTTTATCGTTTTATCAGGTTAAATAAAGGTTAAATTAAAAATAATAATAATAATCAGCGACATTTGAAGAACTCTCCAACAAAGACGACGTGAGCTAAAAACAGCCCCGAATAACTCGTCAACTTCCAGATAAAATACCCGTAAACAGTCATTTCTTCAAACCCAATAATCCGAACTTCAGCTCCGATCCACTCATTTCACTTTTTACCCCAGTTTTTAGGAATAAATGAGAAGCAAAAGTGACGTGAAACCGTTTCAAACATCCAACGATGAATGTGAGGCGTGAACCGAGCCCATCATTGATCATCCACCTGTGACCTTCAAATATTAGATTCCAATTAAAACCCAAACGAAGGCGCTTCAGCCCCTTTCATTTGACAAAAGGGGGTCCGGTGTCGGAGCGCAGGAATACATTACAGCCCCCCCCCATCATTGAAGCGCTCCTCCAGCTGACACCTCACCAATCTGCGCTCACGGGCTTCAAAAGGGAATAAAATTATGAGGAAATTACAAGGCAAGTGAGTTTAGGTCCCAGACGGGGAATTAAAACTTATTATCTGTGACAACCTGTCAACCGACGAGGACTCAAACATGAGCACAAAGCTAGTACGAGACGCCGAAGGAGGCGAGAAAAAAGAGCAGGATGAAAGAAAAGGCGAAGGCAAAGAGAAAAGGACATGGGTTTAACTGGAAAAAAACAGAAAGAGGAGAAGCACCTCCCAGTAGAACCAGCACTAAACGCTTCAGACCACTGTGATTTGACAAGTGGGATCTGAACTGTAGCGCTGTAGTTTTATTTAATCTGCTTTTAAAGACATGAGGTTTGTTGTGTTTCCGACAGCTGTTTCACAGACTTCAAACCAGAAAGATCCACCCGGACACTTTACACACACACACACACTGAAAGATTTTAAAGGTCCAAAGAAGAGTTGAACTGGTTTTAGCTGCTTTTACAGGTTTTAGAGCTTCAGTGTGTAGGAACTGGACATATGAGCTGGTTTTAAAGGTGTTTTAACTGTTTTTAAGCTTTTTTATGTCAAATTTACTAAAGTTTTAGTTTGTTTCATATGTTCAGTGTGTAGAAATTAAAGATATTATCATGTTTTAAATATGTATAACTGTTTTTAAGCTTCTTTATGTAAAATGTACTAAGTTTTTACAGGTTTGTTTTACAGGTTCACTTTATATACTTTAATTTCAATTCAATTCAATTTTATTTGTATAGCCCAATATCACAACAAGGTTATCTCAAAGGGCTTTACAGAGTCAGGTGGATGTAAACAACAACAGTCAGATAAACAGCAAGAAAATGAGTCGTGTCCAGGGCATCCCCCGTCCTTAGACCCTCCTTCTCGGCAAGGAAAAACTCAAACCCAGTGGGAAAAGGGAGGAACCTCGGGGAGAACCACAGTGAAGGAGAGATCCACTCCCATGGACGGACAGGCTAATATACTTTAGGAGATATTATCTTGTTTTAAAGGTCTTTTAAAACTTCTTTATGTAAAATGTCCTAAAGTTTTAGTTTGTTTTAAAGTCCATGTGTAAAATTTGGAGCTATCTTGTTTACAAGGTTTCTTAGCTTTTTTTTTGTTTTTTTTAAAAAGCTTCTCGTAAAATTTACTAAAGTTTTAGTTTGTTTTATATGTTCAATTTTTGGTTTAACCCTCCGGTATCCCGTCCAGCTAGGCCCTTACTAAGCACCAAGTGTGCCTTTTTCACACACTTGTGGAATAATGTCAAAAATTTTTCCTACAGTTTGTTTTTAATTCTTTGACACTTTTTTCTGTTTCATCAACTTGAGCCGTAAATAAAAATACCAAATACTCAATAATGGTCACATTTTTTAACCCTTTAAATGCTGTGTTTGTAATGGAAACAAACCATTTTTTTTGGATGCAAAAAACACACAAAAATTATTTTTTTCAATATACTCCATAAAAAGTGGATCACATATTACGTATTTGATTTTTTTTCATCCTGGCATATGTCAATGATTAACTCCAACATTGGTTCATTTGCATTATTATTTTTGGCGCTAGGTCAAATGTTCAAAAATACTAGCATCTGTCACCAAGTGTGCATAAAATGCACACCTATAAATCAAACTATTAAATATTATATAAGAATTTATTTTTCTGCTCTAATTTGATTTTATTTTTGTAAATCCAGGTCAGCCCTAATCATACAGATCAAATGTTTGAAATAGTGCGTTTTCTGCACACTTGGCAGACAGATGCTAGTCTGGTCATTTTCTTTTGTTTACAATGTGTAAATTTGAGTTGGTGGACAGAATTTTAAAGATCATGCAAAAATGAACAACTTCTTATTTAAATTGTGAAAAATAATATGAAGAGTGTTAACACAAAGTGCATAGTGTGCCTAAAAGGTGCACCTGGATACCAGAGGGTTAAAACTGATTTATTGGCACTTCAGTAATACACTGTAACTAGATGGAACATGCACATTTAGTTTACATTGTTTGTCATTTTACTATTAATTATTTTGTCTTTTCATTCAGTTACCTGCTGCTGGGTGGTGTTTCCTGCTGCAGATAAAAGACGGGGCTGAGGGCGGAGCAGCTGTTCTGCTGAAGCCCCTCCCATGGACCAGACCAGCGTGTACATCAGAGGGGGGTTAGGGTTTCTGTGTGTTAGCTTTAGTTTATGTCTGTTTCCTTTCCCTCTGTGTGTTACCTGTGGTTTGCTCTGTTGGTGTAAATACTGGCCCAGTGTCTCAGTCTGGTGGGTCTGTTATTTGAGTTAATGTCTACTTCTGTTGGCGTTTTTCTTCAGTAGTTCTATTTTGTTGACCTCTTTCAAGGGCTCTATAACTCCATTTTCAGTTATCTGTTTTGTAAAGATTTTTTCTGGGAAATCAATCCCTTTTTCCAGAACTTTAAACCTGTGTTTCGTGCTTTGACTGCTTGGTCCACGACATGTTCACTTTATTGCTTATTTATTTTATTTTTTTTACTTTATTTTACTCAGTTTTTTGCTTATTTTTCCACATTGTTTATCATTTTGTACTTTTTCTTTTCTTCATTTTTGTTCATTTTCTCCACTGTCATTGATCCAACTCCATGGGTTTTACTGGAGAATCAATGTTTTAGAAGATGACAGTGTTTCCATGGTAACTACGAGTCCAAATGGGTCATATCTGATGACCATGAAAAGATGAACTGTATTTTACACCAGTTATTGATAAAATTAGTGGATCAACAGGGATTAAATAGGGACGTCCGATATTGGCTTTTTTGCCAAAAACCGATATGCTGATATTGTCCAATGCTTAATTTCCAATTCCGATATCTACCGATACCGCTGCCGATATATGTGGGATATTAAACTAATTTTAGGTAACATCACATATCTCCTGTCATGGAATTAACACATCATGCCTAATTTTATTGTGATGCCCCAGTGGATGCATTCTCAAATGCAACAAGGTTTTCAAAATGTAAACACTGTCTGTGCAAAGAACACATACTTCAACTGAAGTTGTGGAAAAAATGCCAGATTTATGTATTTTCTCTCCCTCCCTCCATGAGTCTATTACAGTGTGGCAGCTCTACTGTACAGTTTTGAAAACTGCACATTTCCTTCAGCTACAAACAATGCTTCATTTACGCGTCGGTAAATGCCAGCGAAATCAAGACATTATTTTATCGGTTTTAATGATAGGCAAAAAAACGATAACGATATTCACCGATATTACATTTTTATGCCAATGCAGTAACTAGTGTTAAACAGTTTAGATCTGTACATGGTTCTGGACGATCATGGATGTTTGGGTCTTTATGGGTTAATATTAGTCTTAATCTTGTGTTATTATTTTTATAATATTTCTTTAATGCTGGTTTAAAGGTGCCGTTGAACACATCCTTAAATTTTTAGCAGGATACCAATAAATAAGATTAAATTTTTAATGGTCTCTGCCAAGGAACGGCGGAGGTTATGATTTCACCGGGGTTTTTTGTTTGTCTGTTAGCAAGATAACAAAAAAGTTATGGATGTTTTAGAAGATGACGGTGTTTCCACGGTAACTACGAGTCCAAATGGGTCATATCTGATGACCATGAAAAGATGAAGAACTGTATTTTACACCAGTTGTTGACAGGATTAGTGGATCAACAGGGATTAAACAGTTTAAGTCAGTAGATGGTTTTGGTCGGTGATGGATGTTTATAGGTTAAATAAACACAATAAGGATAATTATTGACTTTAAACCCTCTATAATGTTGTCTACAACAAAACCCAAACCCCAGTGAGAGAAAATCACTAGTAAAAAAAAAAAACCTTAGTGGAAATAGTAGTAAAATAAACAACACAAATCATCTATATCAGCTGCTATTAAACAAGTTCAAGCTCAGCCCATCACAGTCACTTTAAGCGGTTGAAGGAAATTACAATACTCTCCGGAGTCCACAGTCAGATGCAATTAGTGGGACTGATGGCAAATTAGACTAAATTATCATGCTATCTGATTTAATGGGCCTGGAGTGGCGTACGCTTGCACTTCCACAGTCATGATGTCATCAGCGCCGATCCCGAGGGGGCCAGTCAAACATTTTACTTTAATGCCCCCCGAGGAAATCCACTCGGATTCGGTCCACCCACCCTTAACACGCCACCTGGGAATGCCCAGAGAAGTGCATGAAAGCACAGCAGCCGGGCTTAGAAACTTCAGAAAGAAAAACTGCTTCTTAGAAGTTGGTCAGAACATCCAAGCATTACCAAGTTGAGACAACTTCTGAAAGCCTTAAAGCTTGGCTACATTTGAGAGATCTCTGTTTTTTTTTTTTTCCTCCTTCGTAAAAAGAAAAAAAACAAAAAACAGTTTTGTGCGCGGTAGGTTTTGACCAGCTGTGCCGCTTTACTGTCACTGAATATGTGAGTAGAATTAGTCCAATGTGCTCCAGCGACCACAGGCCTGTTCAATAATACAGGAGGAGTGGGGGGGGGGCAGGGGCAAGGAGACATTTTTGGTAGCTCATTGGTGGGCTTTGTGTCATCCTGCTGACATCTGCTGCATTTGCATGGCAGCTGGAGATCCTTGGATGAAGCGCTTACAAGAGTTTTGCCATATCTCATTTAACAACATAATCATCTGAGCAGAGCGACACCTCAGCCCCGACACCGAACAGAGCTACAACTGAACAGAGGAAAGTATGAACTGAACAGGAGAAGGCTAGAACTGAACAGGAGAAGGCTAGAACTGAACAGGAGAAGGCTAGAACTGAACAGGAGAAGGCTAGAACTGAACAGGAGAAGGCTACAACTGAACAGGAGAAGGCTACAACTGAACAGGAGAAGGCTAGAACTGAACAGAGGAAAGTATGAACTGAACAGGAGAAAGTTAGAACTGAACAGAGGAAAAGTCCTTCAGGTTTGCAGCCCCATTCACCTGGAATGAACGACAAAAAGACCTGAAACTGAAGGATCTGCTTTGGTTGGACACTTTTAAGAGGATGTTGTATGACTGACAGAGGGAGACATCTGGCTGCAGATGTTTTATCTGACGCACTTTGTCTACATTTCATGAGCACTTTTTGCAGAGTGACTTTGGAAGGTGTGACTTGTCTGTGTGCTTTTTGTGTCTTCGTTTTATGTATGGAAGTCTGTCTGGAACTATGTAATGAACTGCTGCCCGTCTGGGCCACGACACTCTGGAAAAAGAGATTCTTAATCTCAGTGAGGTTTTCCTGGTTAAATAAAGGTAAAATAAAATGAAATGAAAATAAAAAAAGCTTTAGTGTGCACTTTTTATTTCCTCTGTCTTCTGTCTTCTGCTGAGACATCTTGTAACTTGTCGTTTTTTGATGATTTAGTCCAGAGTTTCTCAAACTGTGGGGCGGGCCCCCCAGGGGAGGCGTGAAGACTTGCCAGGGGGGGCATGGGATCACTCCTGGGTGGGTGTTTTTTTTTCTTCAGGTTCGCACATGTTGCAGGTAGAACTAATGTTTCAGCGTTGGAGCACCCTGGGCTCATTTTAGGGATTGTTGAGCTGCATTATGTAATAAAAGTTCAAAATGTTATAAGAATGTCACGTCATCTTGTAATAAAGTCGCATTATGTAATAAACTGACACATTTTGTAATAAACTACATCAGTTACAAAATGCACTGGACACATTTTTATTTTCATCCTTAAACTGTGTGGTTACAGTTCTGACTCCATTACCTGGAGCTCCTGTGACTAATTTCTTCTAAATTGTTCTGAAATTATATTAATTTGGATTGTTATTACATAATGAACCATGTTACTACATTTTTTTTTAACTAAAAATGTGTCAAGTGCATTTTGTAATGAATTTCTCAAATTGTAATAACTTACTACATAATGTGAAAAAATTTACTACATAATGTGTTGACGTAGTTATTACAAAATGCATCAGTTTATTACATAATGCCACTTTATTACAAGATGACGTGACATTCTTATTACATTTTGAACTTTATTACATAATGGGAATTTATGACATAGTGCGGCTCAACAGGGATGCACAACAAACAAATCCACTGCCATGGTGATCTGTGACTAAATAAAGAGTTCAGGTTTGGACGATGGACCAGGATTGGACTGTAATGTTTGTGTTTTTGGACAGTTTGTACAGTTTGCACAGTTTGCACTTTAATGTTCTGAGATGTGCAGTGGAAATGGGCTCACTGCAGCCACTGAGGTTGTTCAAATCTTTGTTACCAAAATTAGATTATTGTTCTAAAAAAATTACTTTATTGTCATAGTTGTAGATAATTGCACATTTCCTATTTTTATTTGGAAAAATATTGGCTCAGGGGGCAGTCTGGTTGAGTTTATATGTATTGTTCAAGCAAAAATCTAAGTTATTTTTAATTTGCACAAATAGTTCAGGGAAAAGCAAAAGGTATTTTTACGATATTGATGTTTCTTTCAATAAAAGTTGTAATTGCACCACTGCTGCAATATTGTTGGGGTTGAGGGGGGCCTGGAGATTTTTCATCCTCCAAAGGGGGTCCGACAGAAAAAGACTGAGAACCACTGATCTAGTCCAACAGGACCAGTGTACGCCACTGTAGTTATACCACAACACTCTCTGTTTCTGGTCCTCAAACACCTAATCAACATTTCATCAGGTCCGAAATACGTTTTAAAGAAGTTTGATCAGGTTTGAGCTTTTTTTAAGCTTCATGCTGTAAAATCAAACTCAGGTTTTAGCTTTTTTTCAGGTCAGTTTGTTAAATTTTACAGAATTATTCATGTCTTAAAGGTCACAGTATAAAATGTTCAGATATTATTTTGTTTTAAAGGACTTAGGTTGGGTTTTAGTTTATTTTTAGCTTCTTAACATGTGTAATTACCAGTTTTAAAGCTGTTTTTAGCTTTTTTTTCCTCATCAAATTTACAATGTTTTTAGCTTCTGTCTGTAAAATGCACTAAAGTTTTAGTTCTTTTTAAATGTTACTATTATATTTTGCAGATCTGGATAAAGCGGAAGACAATGGATAGATGGATATTTTGTAGATTTCTTAACATTTCTTAAAGGTTGTTGTCATTAACTTATTTAAAAATGTTAAGTCAAGTTTTAGACTTTTTTTTTAACGCTTATGAAAAATCTATGAAGATTTTATTTTGTTTTATAGGTTTACAGTAAAATCTGGAGATATTATTTTGTTTTAAAGGACTTAGGTCAGATTTTAGTTTGTTTTTAGCTTCTTAACGTGTGTAATTAGCAGTTTTAAAGCTGTTTTTAGCTTCTTTTCCTTATCAAATTTACAATGTTTTTAGCTTCTGTCTGTAAAATGCACTAAGGTTTTAGTTCTTTTTAAATGTCATGATTATATTTGGTAAATTTCTTAACATTTCTGAAAGGTTGCTGTTAATAACTTATTTAAAGGTCTTAAATCAAGTTTTAGACAATTTTTTTAGGGTCTGTGTAAAATTTATGAAGATTTTATTTTGTTTTATAGGTTTATGGTGTAAAATCTGGAGATATTATTCGTTTTAAAGGACTAAGGTTGGGTTTTAGCTTTTTTTAAGCTTCTTGCCACAAAATTTAACTAAGATTTTAGCTCTTTTTCAGGTCAGTTTGTTAAATTTTGGAGAATTATTAATGTCTTAAAGGTCACTGTATGAAATGTGCAGATGGCAGGTTGTTTTAAAGGTCTTGGGTCAGGTTTTACTTTGTTTTTAGCTTCTTAAGGCGTGTAATTTGCAGTTTTAGAGCTGTTCTTAACTTTTTTCCTCATCAAATTTGCAAGGTTTTTAGCCTATTTTAAGCCTGTGTAAATGTCACTATTCAACATTTGTTTTAAAGTTCTTGGGTCAAATTTGAAATGTTTTTAGCTCCTGTCTGTAAAATGCACTAAGGTTTTAGTTCTTTTTAAATATTACTATTATATTTTGTAGATCCGGATAAAGCGGAAGACAATGGATGGATATTTTGTAGATTTCTTAACATTTCTTAAAGGTTGTTGTCATTAACTTATTTAAAAATCTAAAGTCAAGTTTTAGACTTTTTTTTAGCGTCTATTAAAAAGTCTATGAAGATTTTATTTTGTTTTATAGGTTTACAGTGTAAAATCTGGAGATATTTTGTTTTAAAGGACTTAGGTCAGATTTTAGTTTGTTTTTAGCTTCTTAACATGTATAATTAGCAGTTTTAAAGCTGTTTTTAGCTTTTTCCTCATCAAATTTGCAAGGATTTTGCCTATTATTTAAAAATCACTCTGTAAATGTTTAAGTGTCTCTGGATAAAGTAAGTTTTAGGGTTTTTTTGTTTTTTTTTTTACCTTAATGGTCGAGTCCTTGAAAGCTCAATGAATAATTCATGCACCAAGGTTGTACATTTACGAAGGTTTTAGCTCTGTTTAAAGGTCAGTGGGTTAAATTTGGGAGGATCACTAACATGTATTAAAGGTCACTTAATACAATTTTAAGATATTAAAGGTCTTAAGTCAGGTTTTAGCTTGTTTTTAGCATCTTTCTGTAAAATTCACTAAGGTTTTAGTTTGTTTTAAAGGTCAATTTGTGTAATTTGCAGCTTTAAACCTGTTTTTAACTTTTTTCCCTATCAAATTTGCAATGTTTTTAACCTATTTTTCAGAATCACTATGTAAATGTTTTAATGTTTAAGTGTCTCTGGATAAAATATGTAATTTTAAGCTTTTTTTGTGGATCATAAACATGGTACAAATGCTGTCAGTTCATCCTATAGAACGTCTGACCTTGAAAATGACAGAACATCTTCTAAAAACTGTAGATGATGCTGTAAAACCTTGTTAATTGAATCAAATACGCTCCTGACCTGATGCTTTATGTTCTGGTTTAGTTTCCACTTCCTGTCTCTAGTCCAACAGGACCAGTGCAGATCACAGCGTTTATCCGACTGTTCTTTTTCTAACGGTCTGATCCTCAAAAACTCAATTAACATTTCAACAAGATCCAACAAAACAGGATGGGCCGCATCCAAACTAAAGCTCCAAGGCTGTCTGGGCTTTACCGCCGCCTCTGCTGGACACAAATAAGAGCGTGAAGGCGAAGGACGAAGTGGTCCGAGCCACTTCAGCAGCTGAAAACACTCCAGTTTACTCAGCCGGTCCTCTGATGCAAACATACGAGAGTGAAGACGACGTTTAAACCACGGTGTGACGGGGTTCCTCAGAATGAAAGGAAAAATAATGGCATAGTCGAAAAAATATATATTTTTAAGCGATTTATTGTGCTTGTCTTCCCAGAGTGCAAAAGTTAGTGCTCAGTACAAAGTAAAAAAAAAAAAACATTTACAATCATAGGAAAAAAAAAAAAACTTCTTCAGTGTATCTAGCTCTCTGTTACCTTCAGTGTAACCAGCTCAGCATCCACTGATCCATGATGGAGACAGGCCGTCTTTTAAAACCCTGAGGCTCCTCCCCCCAGGTAATTAACACCCCAAACTGGCCATATCTCCCAAACCATTCAACATATCATATGAACATAATTACAATAAATTCTCTCAAAATATAACACATGTAATACCCTTAACAACGGGTTTCTAAAACAACCAGGAAAAATAATAAAATAATTCCAGTGCAAAACTGGCACTCTACGGTGACGTCACCAGCACGTCAGCGGACCGCATCCCGCGCATGACGCAACTTAACCCGGAAGTCAGAGAGGCGCTCGGTTTGACAGTCAGAACATGTGAATGTGGGATGCATGCTTGATGAAAAGTTTGGAGGTGGCAAACAATGAGAAGAACAATGGATTTACAGCAGTCAAGTGTGCACCCAAGACTACTGCCATGACGGTCTAACGGTAAAAAGGATGAAACGGAGCAAACGGACAGGAGATGAAGTAAATGGACAACCAGGTAAAGAGCGTGTGTATGTGTATGTGTGCGTGCTTTGACTATCACAGGAGTTTTCCCGCGGTACCTGACGGGGCTCTTCCGTCACACACGGTCTGGAAATTCCTGAAGAAAATACTTTAAAAACACCAAAACCTGCCATTCCTCAAACGGCCACTAGAGGCAGCCCACTAAAGTAAGTATTTACAATCAAACTCATCAAATTTGCAAAGTTTTTAGCCTATTTTAGCCTGTGTAGCTAAATGTCACCATTCAACATTTGTTTTAAAGCTCTTGGGTCAAATTTGAAATGTTTTTAGCTTCTGTTTGTAAAATGCACTAAGGTTTTAGTTCTTTTTAAATGTTACTATTATATTTTGCAGATCTGGATAAAGTGGAAGACAATGGATGGATGGATATTTTGTAGATATCTTAACATTTCTTAAAGGCTGTTGTCATTAACTTATTTAAAAATCTTAAGTCAAGTTTTAGACTTTTTTTTTAGCGTCTATGAAAAATCTATGAAGATTTTATTTTGTTTTATAGTTTTACGATGTAAAATCTGGCGATATTCGGTTGTTTTAAAGGACTTGGGTCAGGTTTTAGTTTGCTTTGAACTTCTTAAGGTGTATAATTTGCAGTTTTAAAGTTGTTTTTAACTTTTTTCCTCATTGAATTTGCAAGGTTTTTAGCCTATTTTAGCCTGTGTAGCTAAATCTCACGATTCAACATTTGTTTTAAAACTCTTGGGTCAAATTTGAAATGTTTTTAGCGTCTGTCTGTAAAATGCACTAGGGTTTCAACTCTTTTCAAAGGTTGCTATTATATTTTGTAGATTTCTTAACATTTCTTAAAGGTTGCTGTCATTAACTTATTTAAAAATCTTAAGCCAAGTTTTAGACTTTTTTTTTTAGCATCTATGAAAAATGTATGAAGATTTTATTTTGTTTTATAGGTTTACGGTGTAAAATCTGGAGATATTATTTGTTTTAAAGGACTTAGGTTGGGTTTTAGCTTTTTTTTAAGCTTCTTGCTGCACAATTAAACTAAAGTTTTAGCTCTTTTTTTAAGGTCAGTTTGTTAAATTTTAGAGAATCATTAGCATGCCTTAAAGGTCATTGTATGAAACTTTCAGATATTATTTTGTTTTAAAGGTCTGAGGTCAGGTTTTAGTTTGTTTTGAACTTCTTAAGGTGTGTAATTTGCAGTTTTAAAGTTGTTTTTAACTTTTTTCCTCATTGAATTTGCAAGGTTTTTAGCCTATTTTAGCCTGTGTAGCTAAATGTCACCATTCAACATTTGTTTTAAAGCTCTGGGGTCAAATTTACAATGTTTTTAGCCTCTGTCTGTAAAATGCACCAAGGTTTTAGTTCTTTTTAAATGTCACTATCATATTTTGTAGATTTCTTAACATTTCTTAAAGGTTGCTGTCATTAACTTATTTAAAAATCTTAAGTCAAGTTTTAGACTTTTTTTTAGCATCTATGGAAAATTTATGAAGATTTTATTTTGTTTTATAGGTTTACGGTGTAAAATCTGGAGATATTTGTTTTAAAGGACTTAGGTTGGGTTTTAGCTTTTTAAAATTTTCTTGCTGCACAATTAAACTAAGATTTTAGCTCTTTTTAAGGTCCGTTTGTTAAATTTTAGAGAATCATTAGCATGCCTTAAAGGTCACTGTATAAAACTTTCAGATATTATTTTGTTTTAAAGGTCTGAGGTCAGGTTTTAGTTTGTTTTGAGCTTCTTAAGGTCAATGTGTGTAATTTGCAGTTTTAAAGTTGTTTTTAACTTTTTCCCTCATTGAATTTGCAAGGTTTTTAGCCTATTTTAGCCTGTGTAGCTAAATGTCACCATTCAACATTTGTTTTAAAGCTCTTGGGTCAAATTTGAAAAGTTTTTAGCGTCTGTCTGTAAAATGCACTAAGGTTTCAGCTCTTTTCAAAGGTTGCTATTATATTTTGTAGATTTCTTAACATTTCTTAAAGGTTGCTGTCATTAACTTATTTAAAAATCTTAAGTCAAGTTTTAGACTTTTTTTAGCATCTATGAAAAATGTATGAAGATTTTATTTTGTTTTATAGGTTTACGGTGTAAAATCTGGAGATATTATTTCGTTTTAAAGGACTTAGGATGGGTTTTAGCTTTTTTTTAAGCTTCTTGCTGCACAATTAAACTAAGGTTTTAAGCGAATCCCGTAATGAAACTGTTGACATCTACGAACTGTACTTGAACATAACATGAACAAATATGAACCACCTGAGAATTCTTTA
This sequence comes from Sphaeramia orbicularis, assembly GCF_902148855.1. NCBI lineage: Eukaryota > Metazoa > Chordata > Actinopteri > Kurtiformes > Apogonidae > Sphaeramia > Sphaeramia orbicularis. The sequence goes on from NC_043974.1 coordinate 44,925,695, forward strand.
GTAAAATAAGTGCAATGTTAACAATATTACCCCTTAGTTTGTCATTTATACACGTGAATCACAACTTACAGATCACAGTGGATCTACAAACACACAAAATATGTAATAACACAGAGAATATTATTAAAATTCCACATACTTCTCTTAAGACATTTCAGATATTCACATTTTTTTGTAAAAGGCGAGTCTGTAAATGTAAACATTTTTGTTTAATTTAACTTTTTTTATACTAAAACAAAGAGACACATTTACAGTTTTCATTATTTAGAGGTTATTATAATATTTTACTGGTTCTGATCCACTTTACACTGAAACAACCTACAATGATTTTAATATCCTTGACTATTAATATCTTCAGTGTAATTTTTGCATTTCACAAATTCATCCCAGGGCCGAACTGAACCCTTTGGTGGGCCGGATTTGGCCCCCGGACCACATGTTTGACACCTGTGATTTAAAGAGTGTATACGTTTTTTTGTTACACCCTGCACTGTAAGCTCGGAAGTTGTATTCACTAAAATGCTTTAATTATAATGCACTTAAATGATTTCAGTTTTATGATGTTACTATAAAATGTTCAGTATGTTCTACTAATTTGTAGACATAGCTGAAAGTACGAAAAAGTTTAAGTTGAATGGAATTAAATCACTCAGTTTTAGTCCTGACCACCCCTTTTTATCTGTGCATTGCATTGTGGGTATTGGGCATGTTGTTGTAAACGTGTTCTTTTTCTGTGCAGGGGTTCAGCGGGGTTGTGGTGTTAGTGTTAATTTGGATCTAATGTGTGTATGTCAGTGTTTATTGGCCTTTTTGTGTTTGTTTTTGTATTTTTGTAGAGCTGCACCATGAGTCAGAGCCAGAGGAAGAACTATGGATTTACTGTTCATCTGAGACTGTTATTGTACCATGGAAATCCGAATGTCTTGTCAAATTAAAAGCACTTCCTGTACTGACAAATGACATTGAGCTAACTTCCATTCATGCTACATTATATTAAGTTGAATAATTCCATAACTATTTTGGTCAGGAATAGGATTGTGAGTTTGATTATCTTAAAAAAAAAGTTGTTTAATCAATGATAAATTAATGTGGCTGCAATTGAGAACATTAGTCAGTGTAAGTTAAAATGCTGAGTTGAATGGTTGGATATGGGGTTGATTTTACAACAGATTTAAAGGACGAATAACTTGTCTTTTAGTGTTTTCTACTTAATAGTTTGAGTTCAATACTTCTAGCATTAAAGTTGAACCTACTTAAACCAAGTGATTCGTCGATCATTACTCAAATCATTTAAATGCAATCACTTGCCTCAAATTTTTGGAGTAAACTCTACTTATCCGGGCTTACAGTGTGTATTTATTATTAGTAATTATTACTATTTTTTTTTTTTTTATCAATTCCTAGAATTTTCAGGCGACCCCATTTGAATTCCAGGCGACCCCATTTGTGGTCCTGACCCCTTGGTTGAAAACCATCTCCTTAAACGCTGACTTGTGTGGACTGCAGATTGCGTGGTCGTTGCCTCAGACGCAGATAAATGGGTCGACGTCCGCTCACGTTACAGACACGAGTCCAAACATTTTGCTTTGGTCATCCAATCCAATCTTTTTTTTCCTCCTTTTCTTTTTTTTTTTTTTCTTTTTTGCTTGTGTGATCAAATCTCAGACTCTTGGCCTGACTCTACTCTTCCCTTCTTTCCAGACCATGTTTATTTCATAAAGAAAATCTACAGTATCACAATCACGGGCCGCCTGTGTGATATGAGATAGCAGCGTGGTGCAGGAATGTGCTGATGCTGTCAAGCCTTCTTTTCTTCTTCAGAGCGGCGCTGGTAAGTGATTCATATTCTGCTTTTGCTGTGCTTTTACAGCCATGATTGTTTCTACAAGGAAAGCAAATTGGCTTGACAGAAAAGACCTCTTTATTCCTCTGCAGACGGACAAATGGTCTGAAGATACAACAGCGTGCACATTATTCTCCAATAGACAGCGGGTTTATTTATATGGAGCTTACATATTTATCATTTAGGCTGTATTTTACTGTCACTGTGCCGTATATATATTGCACATGAATGCCTCACAGTAAAAACCAGGACACATATCTAGTCTTTCGGGCCTTTGTAAAGCCACAATAAAAACCATCCATCCAGTTTGTGCATCAGGTACCAGCTGGGAACGTCGGTCTATGGGACCAAACCCGTGAAAAACTACAGCGTTGGGAGCAAAAAATACAATAAAAAATGAAGTAGAACTGATCCGAAAGGAAGCAGGACCACACTCAAGTGGTAAAAAATACAGAGTGTGGAATAAAAGCAGATGAAAATGAAGTTACAGTGGATTTATTCCTTTAAAATGTATTATTAGTGAGTTCAAAGGTCAGCTTTCTGTTTCGGTTTGTAAAGCTAATGTTAGTATTTGGGAAAAAAAAACACAACCCGAACGACACGACCTCAGGTGTTTTATGTTTATTTGTGCTGTCGGTGACTTTGACAGTAAAGGTATGATGACACATGATGAAACGACACATGGTGATGACACAGCCTGATGTCTGGAAATCAGCAGAAAATACTTTGTTTCTTCTCATGCGTTTGACTTTAGTTTTGCAAAAAGTCGCAGAAAGTTAACCCTATAACTCCAAACGTAGCATATTTGATACATGAGTTCTGAAGCCCTCTACATGATCAGTTTGATATTGTTTTTTTTTCTCTTGAAAAACCTGATGTATATAATTATATACATGCAATACACAGATAATCCACCAGGGGGAGGAATTCATTCACCAGAGGCCTTTCCAGTGACACTACAAGATCAGATCAGATCTGCCTTTATTCGTCCCAGAAGTGGAAATTCCAAGTTTAGAGCAGCAAAGTACAAACGCACACAAGAGCAAAACAAGTGCAAAATCAATCTAAACACAAATCAAGAATGTTATATACACTATTTACAGCTGTGCACCAAAGTTATCATTAAGGAAAACTAACGAAATGATGAAAACTAGAATTGAAAAAACATTTTTGTTAACTGAAATAAATAAAAACTATAATTAAAAGAAAAAACGATAACTAACTGAAACTGTATTGTGTGTTTACAAAACTAACGAAAACAGATAAAAACTATGGATAAAATTCCTTTTATTTTCGTCTTTGTCAATGTTGGATTGATACAAAATCAATTTATTTCACTCTAGCAATTTTAGCTAACGGCACCATATGATAATTAACGATCTGTCACTTCTCGTCACTTGTGGTTTCCAGTCGTCTTCTGGTCCCCACTCTACCTGGAAACATGGAGACTAAAGCAGCAGAGTCCTGTCTGGGATTGATTTGAATATGACGATAGAGAAGAAGAGAAAAGAGACAACTAAACTAAAACTAAACTAAAACTAAGCATTTAGAAAAAATTAAAACTAATAAAAACTAACAAACCTGCTCTAAAAACGAATTAAAACTAACTGAATTAGAGAAAAAAAAGTCAAAACTAAATAAAATAAAGTATAATGAAAAATCCAAAACTATTAGAACCTTGCTGTGCACATGCTGGTCATTCCACAGGTTTACTGAATAGTTTACTGTGGTGTTTATTGCACAGAATTTGTGGAGTAGTTTTTGTTGTGGACTGTCATTAATGAGGACGGAGGCAGAACTTTGACCATTTTGAAAAGGAATTACCAATTTCTTCAACATGTTTGTGTTATATTTTGTTGTTGTTTGTTCAAAAATAATAATATTTGAGCATTGAGACCCGATGGAGCAAATATGATACAAAATTAAAACTCATACATGGAAATTGATATTTGAAAAAACAAATCTTTGGTTGTTCAATAAAGGCTCCAGCTTCAAAGAACTGGAATTTTCTATCAATGATTTAATGGTTCAGTCATTACAGGGTTAATTAAATTTGAGGGTTTTCTTGCATTTTCCATTGAGTACAACCAAACTTCCATGATCATGTTCTAACAGAATATTTGAATATGCTAATTGGGAAATGGCTAAAAATGTAAATACATTGTTTAAAGGTTCAATATGTATGATTTAAGCATGTCTGGTACCGGTGTTTCTATGATGTTCAGGTTGTTTTGTGCTTGTTGCCACTTGTTTGTTCAGCTAATACACTGACTTTTCTTTACGCCATCTCCTCAGAACCATATTAATACTCTTCCAAAACAGACAAAAATCAGCTCAACTGACTAAAAACCTCCTATTTTGCCATTCCTGTCGACTTTAACTACTGTTACACTTCCAAATGCAGTTGTACGACTTGTTTTTTTGGAAGACCTTGGTGTCGTCTCAGTCTTGTCACGGTCCCAGATAAAGAAGACTTTAATTCAAGACCAAAGCTGTACAGATGTCACTGTTTTATCCTCCACACATCTCATTCTACTGCTCACTGACAACAGGAACCACCTGATCCCCCAAACTAATCTGTCCAATCTAGTATGCATCATTCTGGGTGGGGTCTAGATTTGACCTAAGCTTGCCTTGGTTTTAGTCTTAGTTTGGTCTCAACCTGTTTGTCTGTTTCTGAGTCATGACTTGGTTTGGTTTTGGCGGTCTTGACTAAAACAGAAATGTATTATCACCCTGAAATGTTCAATATATCAGACATCTACGGCTAATGTGCTGTCGTCTGGAGCTGGTTTGTCATTAGCTAGTTCCATTTCAACGCTAATCACTGCCTCGGCCACTACATCCATGAAAACAGTCTTATTTCTGCATAGATTTTCTACAAATTCCTTAAGGTTCTCCCACAAACATCATTGGCGCCCTAGAGTGTTATCAGATTGGCTAATGTATACACCTGACAGGCTGAGACTAAGTCAAAATCACAACCTAAGTCTTGATTTTATCTGTTTTTAAACCTTGAGTTGGTCGTGTTATGGAGGGGTCTTCACCACAACATACATGTAATGTTATCCTAAAATGTTCAAAATATAAGACAGCTATGGCTAAAGTGCTGTTGTCTGGAGCTGGCTAGTCCGTTAGCTAACTCCATTTTGACGCTAATCTCCACCCTGTCTGCTACATCCATGATAACAGCCTAATTTCTACTCAGATTTTCCACAAAAATCCTTAAAGTTCTCCCAGAAACATAATTATCACTCTAAAGTCAAAAACTCTGCTTTGTTTAGTTTATGAAGCATCTCTGCATGTCCAAAAAGCGCTATATAAGTCGATGTATTATTATTATTATTATTATTATTATTATTATTATTATTATTATTAAAGTGTTATCAGATTGGCTAATGTGTACATCTGACAGGCTGAGACTAAGTCACAATCAAAACCAAAGTCTTGATTTTATCTGTTTCTAAACCATGATTTGGTCTTGTTATTGGGGGGGGGGGGTCTTCACCACAACATACATGTAATATCACCCTAAAATGCTCAATATATAAGATAGTTATGGTTAATGTGTTGACATCAACGTTGTCTGGCCTTGGTCTAAATGTAGTCTTAGCCTTTCAAGTCTTGGTTTTATCATGACTTGATCTGGTTTTTGGTGGTCTTGTCTACAACATAAATGTAATATTATCCTAAAATGTTCAATATAAAAACCAGCTATGGCTGAAGTGCTGTCGTTTGGAGCTCGTTGGTCCATTAGCTAACGCCATTTCGATGCTAATCTCCACCCTGTCCGCTACATCCATGATAAAAGCCTCATTTCTACTTAGATTTTCTACAGAAATCCTTAAGGTTCTCAAGCATAATTATCACTCTAAACTCTGCTTTGTTTTGTTTTTGAAGCATCTTTGAATGTCCAAAAAAGCACTATATAAGCGTGATGTATTATTATTATTATTATTATTATTATTATGTTATATGGCTAACCTGACAGGTTGAGACTAAGTCAAAATCAAAAACCTAAGTCTTGATTTTATCTGTTTCTAAACCATGATTTGGTCTTGTTATGAGGAATCTTGAGTACAACATAAATGTCATATCACCCTAAAATGTTCAATATATAAGACAGCTATGGCTAAAGTGCTGTCGTCTGGAGCTGGTTGGTCCATTAGCTAACTCCATTTCGACGCTAATCTCTCTCCTGTCCACTACATCCATGATAACAGCCTCATTTCTACTCCAGACTTTCCATAAAAATCCGAACACTTCTGCTCCTCTAAGACACCACTTCGCATTAGCTTTGACCCGGAGTCGCCTTATACCAACAAATAACCATCCTCTGGCATCAAAAAGATTCCAAGACAAACTCCAGGTAAGTAGTGGAGCACGCACAAATGTTAGCCCAATATCTTAAATCTTTAATAAACTCACTGTGACCTTCTGAAGAAACCTAATCGAAAACTTTGAATCCTACTGATTATCGTCTCTGCAAAGCAAACACACACAGTGCTAGGCCCATAATTCCAGGGCGTCATCCATATGTCATGGTTTGTGAATCATTTCTGCAGGTGGTTCATGCACTCAGGACCACAGCGAGTAATAACAGCCAGGACAAGTTCACATCAACCTTTAGATAAATAGAGTAGAAGGAGAGACATTTCCCACCGGGCCAGTCTTTTCTTTTTACTCTGATACCTATTTTATGTCTGAATTCATTTGGGGACATACAGTACCAGGTTGCAATGTCATCACTGTTTTTTGTTGTGTTTTTCCACTTGAATCGGTGAAACGGAGGTGTCTGAGAAAGCCATCAAAGCAAATCTGAGCCCTTCCACAAAAGGTGGGAGGATTTGGTTTACTCTGCACTCCTTTCCCGAGCACCTCGGTGTTTGTTTGGAGCTTTTATCCTCCTTCTGTCTGCGTTGGTTGAATAGGAAACACAGCTCAGGCACAGACTGGGCTTCAGCACTGCCTACCTTCAAAGGATTTGACGAAAAAAAGTTTGGAACTTTGGCCGTAAAAACAGACGCCGGTGGACTGTTCACCAGAGTCCACAGGAAAGGCTCTCATTATAGGACTATTATTATTATTATTATTATTATTATTATTATTATTATTATTATTATTATTAGCTCCGCCAAGGAGGTTATGTTTTTGCCGGCGTTGGTTTGTCTGTCTGTCTGTCTGTCTGTGTGCAAGATAACTCAAAAAGTTATGGATTGATTTAGATGAAAATTTCAGGAAATGTTGATACTGGCACAAGGGACAAATGATTAAATTTTGGTGGTGATCGGGGGGTGGGGGGGGGGTACTAATCGGCCTTGGAGGACAATCTAAAATGAATAATTGAATGTATTTTTTCCTATTAAGTAACATAAAATTCCGTAACATGATAATATTAGCTAGCCACTGGTTGAATGCTACTGTTAGCAGTTCCATATATGCAGCTTTACTTAAAATATGGGTCTAAACTGATCCATAGTTTGACTGTCCATCAACTTTTTTGTTGCTAATCAATAGTGAAGTGGTGAAATAATAAAGATTTGTTGATTTACTCTGATAATATGATACTTTTAAAGAAGATTTATTGCTGACGTTAGCTAAGAAATAGTCTGCTAATGCCAAAAACCAAGCATTTTCAACACTGAACCTTTAAAAGGCTATTATTTTAAGACATAAAATACATAATACTGATAAAAAAATCAAGGCCAGTCCCATTGGTAGCGTTGAGTAAAGACAATTTAAACTGAATAATTGAACGTATTTTTTTCCTATTAAGCAACATAACATGCCATAACATGATACTGTTAGCTAGAAACTGGTTGAATGCTACTGTTAGCAGTTCCATAAATGTAGCTTTACATAAAATATGGGTCTAAACTGATCCATAGTTTGACTGTCCATCATGGTTTTCGTTGCTAATCAATTGTTAAGTGGTGAAATAATAAATATTTGTTGATTCACTCTGATAATATGACATTCAATCTGATAATATGATGGGGGGGGGGGGGGGGGGGGGGGTGGGCACTGATCTGCCTTGGCGGAGGTCTGCTCTCTCCAAATGCTTTTCTAGTTTTTTTTTTTTTTTTTTTAATTATTTCAAATTATACATTTACATAAACATATACTTATAAGGAACCACACAGACACAATATATACAAACAAATTATACAACAAACCTACAAACCTATGAAACCCCCCGAAAAAGAAGAAAAAAAACAAACAAAAACAAACTGAAAAACACAACAAAAAAACCAACAAGATAAATAATGTCATCAGCTCCTCCTTCCAATACACAGGGCTGATTAAGAGTTAATATAATGTAAACTAACAACACGTCTGCGTCTAAAGGACACAGGAGACAGCAGGACACTCTTGTTGACAGCAGAGAAAAAAGGGTTCCATTCTTGATAAAACCAATTAATTTGTCCACGAACGGAGAACTTAATCTTTTCCCACTTTAAAAAGTAAAGTAAATCATGCACCCATTGTACAAAAGTGGGTGGCAGAGGTCATTATAGGATTATTAAAGGAAATGGATGTGAAGCGGAGAAACGTCAACGCCAATACAAGAGACTTTTATGTGGTATAATGACACCCAACTGCCGGATGGACGCCCTCTGGGAAGTAAAAATAGGACTGATGGATGTAGGTTTCCACCCGTCGTATTCGTACATATATGGAGCTTAATTTCATGTATCACAAATGGGAATCATGTCACATGTCAAGAAATGGAGGAAAGTGGAAAATGAAAAGAATCTATGTAAAATGGAGCAGAATTTAATTAAAAAATGGGACTTCAGTGTTCAGCGTTACCCACATTTTGGTTTTATTTTTCCAAAGTTAACACAATGAAGTGGATGAAGGTGCACTCCTAATTTCACTGTACACTCATCTAAAATAAAGGCTTTTCTATTCTATTCTATTCTATTCTATTCTATGAAAACTCTTACAGCTATAGTCATATTTTCTTTTATCAAAAGAATAAAACGTAATCAGAATAAAGCTTTAATCAGTTGAATGTCTTCTAAAATAATGCCATCATTAGCTTCTTTAACATTCATTAAAATATAACTTTAACATTAATAAAATACCAAAAGAACTACAGTTTTTTGCCCCAAAATGTTGAAGTGTTTTGTTGTTTCATCTGTCATCCATCATGTTATTCAAAAGTTAATGTCAAACTGTTAGCACCTGGCATTAGCATTAGCACATACACATCCTAAAACAGGTGCGCTACCTTGCATTAGCACTTACCCATTCTAAAACAGACACAGTAGCTAGTATTAGGATTAGTACTTACCCATTCTAAAACAGATGCAGTATCTAGCATTAGCATTTACCCATCCTAAGACAGACAGTACCTACCATTAGCATTAGCACTTACATTCCAAAACAGACACAGTACCTGGTATTAGCATTAGCACTTACCCATCCTAAGACACACAGTACATAGCATTAGCGCTTACCCATCCTAAAACAGACACAGTACCTAGCATTAGCATTTATCCATCCTAAGACAGACAGTGTCTACCTTTAGCATTAGCACTTACCATTCCAAAACAGACACAGTACCTGGTATTAGTATTAGCACTTACCCATCCAAAGAAACACATTACTTAGCATTAGCATTTACCCATCCTAAAAAGGCGCAGTACCTGGTATTAGCATTAGCATTTACCCACTCAAAAACAGGCGCAGTACCTAGCATTAGCATTAGCACTTTGCACATTATGAGCTGTGAGCTGCCACTGAAGACCAACTTAGCTTTTCTGATTACATTTTTATTTTTTTTTGGAAGAACCAAACTATTGGTCTGGATTAGCTACAGTTTGTCTTCTAAAATGTCGTGACCTGAAAACGACGTCATCTCCATTATTCCACCATGTTTTCAACTGTACTATTCGTAAACTACTTGAATCTTCAACTCTATAAAACTATGCGACATCACCAACTCTTATCCCTTCGAGTGTTTGTGGCCGGTGGGAAACGCCGTCCTCTCACTCTGGTTCTGGTTCTTATTTACCGTCATAAACGGTGGGTGGATCCCTCTGGGACCTTCTACCTGTTAGTCCCCACAGACTGTAGAACCGCCACCGCCAACCCACAAACAGGAAGAACCTGATTTAATCCAAGATCAAACCAAGGACACAGAATATTTATTTAAATCCATCCTGAACCCCGTGCAGTTGGATCCACAGGAACCTCCTATTTGCTCGGGTAAATTCCCCTAAAACTCCTTTAGCCTAATTTAGCTCCACATGTTCTTCAGGGACACGTATGTCAGTTTGTCGTACCTTCGGGGAATGTGTCTGAACCTGATTGCCTACAAGACTCAAAAACATGGACTCTTCTGGGATTAAAAGCCTCTGTATGAATAAAATCTAGTCCCGTCATGTCGTATTCACACTTTAAGCATGATTGATGTCTCCTATTAGACATGCAAGCACAACAAATAAATAAATAAATAAATGTTTTGGTTTTTTTTTTGGGGGGGGGGGTGTTAATGCAATGGGTTATTCATGAGCTATAGGCTGAGGATGATGGCTGCAGCCAAACATGTGGGCAAGAAGACTGAGCTGGTTTAAGACCAAGATGTGCTCAGTTTTATGGGAAAACATGAGGGAATATATACTTTATACTTAGAGATCTGAGCAGAAAGACTGTTTTGTTTTTGTTTTAGTGACAAAATCGCATTTTCATGTCAAAGTTTGAAAATAGTTCTGGTCCTGACATTAACCCTTTAAAACCAAACGTATCATATTTGGTCCATGAGTTTTGAAGCCCTCTACATGATCAGTGTGAATTTTTTTTCTAGAAAAGCCTGATGTATACAATTAGATACACGCAATACCCAGATAATCCACCAGGGGGAGGAGTTCATTCACCAGAGGCCTTTAGTGACACTACAAGACTGACATTAATGAGGAAGGAGGAAGAACTGGGACCATTTAGAAAAGAAATTAACTATTTTTTTAGACATGTTTGTGTTAGATTATGTTTGTTCAAAAATAATACAGCTAAAATTGACTTAGGGGGTCAAATGAGTGGCCTTTTATGTCAAAAAAAAAGTTGTCATAAATGCATAGAACTGTGTGTAAATAATGCTAATCCATTTGTGCACAGACTACTGATATTCTTTGACAGTGGAAGCTCTTTTCATAAATATTGGATTTGGAATAGCACGTGTATGTGAAAACTTTTGCTGGTGGACGGACGTGACATTACCCATGATGCTCTGGTCAGTCCCAGTACTTTGTTCGGAATAAACTTATAGACTTCCTATTGCTAATTCTCCTCTTATTCATAAACGTTCGTATTGTGGATCTAAAACAATCCCAGCTGACACAAAAACACTAAATGTGTCAGTGGACGGATGTGACATGGTTGTTGTGGATCCCATCATACTGATGCTCTGCAGCCATGTCAGCGTTTACACTAATGATCCCTGTGCAAAAACTAGGAGCACTATTATTTATTGGATAGTTTAGCATCAGACTAAAGAATAAATAACAATATAGAATTGTTCTTTCTGTATAAAAATGCTTCTTATTGTAAAAGTGTTGATGTAAACAGTGCTGTGTGCCATTCTTCATGTATGTATTGGTGGAACAGAAGCAGGATGGATCAGCACCATACTCCAGACTGAACCTGTACAAATAAAACATGTGATATGGAGGAGAGAATCTGGGAAGAAAAACTGGGGAATCCAAAAGAAGAGAAGATTTGTTTTTCAGGTAAATTCAGTTCAAATAGAACTTGTCCATTTGTGACATGAAAATATAGCATTAATTGTGCTGAAATGGTTCATTTTTGAGCTGAAAACATAGTTCATATGAGCATCAACATGTTGAACAGAACTGAAATCCTGTCCATTTGAACAACTGTCATTTACCAACACAACGTTCCTTTGGGGATTCACTGAGACTGATTTCTTATGCACAAAGACAGAAAGAAGACCTCTAAGCACATTTTAGCTGAATAATATCTGAGCATTGAGACCTGATGGATCAATTATGATACAAAACTGAAACTCATGAAAATTGATATTTGAAAACAAAAATTTGGGTTGTTCAGAAGGACCGATAAAGGCTCCAGTTTCAAAGAACTGGAATTTTCTGTCAATGATTTAACGGTTCAGACTTTACAGGGTTAAATAGCAAAAGGCTGAAGAACAATTAAATACTATCACGAGTCGTTTTTCCATTGACCGTCAAGTATAACTAGTGCATAAAAATGTATCTAATGGGAAAACGACAATTTCACCAAAACTTTCATTTTTCGATTAAAAGTTTTTGCCCTGGCAAGAGGTGGTTTTTTCCAGCGTAGTGTAAATGGTATATCACACAAAATAACAATGAAAAGACCTTTTTCTGCAACAAGAGTCACATGAATAAAAAAGACCGGATGTTGACGGACGTTACAACAAGAGAAGAAGAAGAGTTTTAAAACAAACATGGTGCGGTATGTGTGGACACACCAGGAAACCACATCCTTTTAGAATTTAGAACCAGATAAAGGGGTAACATATAATAATAATGAATATATCGGTAAATCAACACCATATTTACGTTCGTCGCCATGTTTATGGAATGACTTGCTGTCTCATCTGGAGAAAATAAATAAACAAATCATCGCATTTGTGATTTAATGGAAAAACCAACATTACACACTTCTGTTTTTTTCAACATTTAGTAAATATTGGTAAAGTTTTGTACAGATGTCTGATGGAAAACTGTTAAAACTAATAGAATGTATTCATTCACATTTTATTTGGCTTTTACATGTAATATTTAATTTGTTCTACATGTTTATATCATGTTAAACTACTAGTGTGAACATTTACAGAACTGTACTGTTTGAAAAGGTCTTAAATTATGTCTGTGGGTTTTTCTTCCACTGATTTTATTCTTTTTTTTTTTTAGTCCTTTCCTCCTTTTTATTGCTGTAATATGTTAGGACTGATGTGGAGCTCTCTTGGGTGTTAATCCAACTGATTTTTGTTTTATTTTCTTCTAATTATTTAAAAGTATTTCTATTTTTGTCAGTTTTATCAGAAAATAAGAAAGGAATATTTACTTTATCACTAGATCTGAGCTGAAATCCTCCTTTTTTGCAACAAAATCCCATTTTTATGTAAAATTGCAACACTTTAATCCTAATTAAACTAATAATATCAGTTCTTTTGTATTTTATTTTGCTTTTACATGTAATATTTAGTTAATTTTATTTGGGCTTTTATATTCCTTCCTCCTTTTTATTGCTGTAATATGTTAGGACTGATGTGATGCTCTCTTGGGTGTTAATCCAACTGATTTTTGTTTTATTTTCTTGGAATTATTTAAAAGTATTTCTATTTTTGCCAGTTTTATCAGAAAATATGAAGGAACATGTACTTTTATTACTTGTAGATCTGAGCTGAAATCCTCCTTTTTTGCAACAAAATCCCATTTTCATGTAAAATTTGAAAAGGCTGAACACCACTTCACTACTAATTAAACTAATATCTATTCTTTGGCATTTTATTTTGCTCTTACATGTAATATTTAATTGATTTTATTCATTTTTTTTAGTCCATTCCTCCTTTTTATGGCTTTAATATTTGAATGACTGATGTAATGTTGTCTCTTGGGTGTTAATCCAACTGATTTTTGTTTTAGTTTCTTCAAATTATTTAAAAGTATTTCTATTTTTGCCAGTTTTATGGAGAAAATATGAAGGACTATATACTTTATCACTTGTAGATCTGAGCTGAAATCCTCCTTTTTTTGGAAAAAAATAAATAAATAAATAAAATAATAATAATAATAATCACATTTTCTTGTAAAATTGCAACACTTTAATACTAATTAAACTAATAATATCAATTCTTTTGTATTTTATTTTGCTTTTACATGTAATATTTACTTTGTTCTATATATTTATATTATGTAAAACTACCAGTGTGAACATTTACAGGACTGTACTGTTTTAAAAGGTCTTAAATTATGTATGCGGGTTTTATTTTCTCCTAATTATTTAAAAGTATTTCTATTTTTGCCAGTTTCATGGGCAAAATATGAAGGAATATTTACAAACAAAATCCCATTTTCATGTAAAATTGCAACACTTTAATCCTAATTACACTAATATCTATTCTTTTGTATTTTATGTTGCTTTTACATGTAACATTTAATTGATTTTATTTGTTTTTTTTAGTCCATTCCTCCTTTTTATGGCTTTAATATATGACGACTGATGTGATGTTGTCTCTTGGGTGTTAATCCAACTGATTTTTCTTTTGTTTTCTTCGAATTATTTAAAAGTATTTCTATTTTTGCTAGTTTTAGGGCAAAATCTGAAGGACTATATACTTTATCACTTGTAATCTGAGCAGAAATCCTTTAAAGTTGTTTGAGATGAAGCCGTTTAATGAAATATCACTTGAATCTCTTTAAACACTGAGGTTTCTGCAGGTGCCGAACGCGCATTAATGGAAAATATATGAATAAATAATGGGATAAAGCGTCTTTCCAGCACTCGTCATGACACTATTCTTGGCGGGGCTTAATTGACATACCTGACTGGCTGGAGCCGTGCTTGGTCGGGGCTGTAAATGACTGAGTGGGCTGATGGATTTGGTGGCACAGTTTCATGCTTTGAGGAGCGCACACTGGTGATTGGCTAATAAGTAAACTCATTACCACACATGGACCAGATTTTCTATTAAATGGAGCCTCATCTCAAGTATTAGCTGCTTCATTCTCTCACCCCCCCTCCCCCCCGCTCATGCTTACATGCAGCCATCCTCCTTTTCCTTTTCCTTTTCCTGTCTTCTTGCAGTATCTCTGTGTGAGCAGCCATGGGGAAAGGATAGAGCCCCAGGGCACAGATTTCCCTGAGCAAGCAGCCTGCGATTGCACACTAGCCTAATAAACCTGAAAGTATATATTCCCCCATTTCCACTTTTTTTTTTTTTTTTTTTTTTATCCCTCGCCATCTTTTTCCTCCTACCTTCAAAATATGGATAAATATATGGTGCAAATGTAGCCCAGGCTAACATATCATCACAACTATCAGAAAAAAGTCCAGATATGGGGGGTTTTCACTACATTTTTTATCCTGTATATGAAAACTTTCTACTCCAAAGATTAAACATGTCAGATTTGTGCACATATATGGACATTTAAGATGCTTATTTGTGCAGGTTGTTAATTAACATCAACTAACAATTCTTAATTTCCAAATACTTTTTTTGTTTTGGATTCAGTCAGAATTAATTTGATTGGCAAACAACTGAAGAAAACAAGGAATGGGCCAAGAATTTTTTCTGCAACTGTCAAATCAAACAAAACACAATAAAAAGATAAAAAAATAACAATAAAAAATATATATACACACACACACACATATATATATATATATATATATATATATATATATATATATAGGGTGGGGAAGCAAAATGTACACTGAACATTTAGTTGTTTTTTCTCAGCAGACACTACGTCAGTTGTTTTGAAACCAAACATATACTGATGTCATAATCATACCTAACACTATTATCCATACCTTTTCACAAACTTTTGCCCATATGAGTAATCAGGAAAGCAAACGTCAAAGAGTGTGTGATTTGCTGAATGCACTCGTCACACCAAAGGAGATTTCAAAAATAGTTGGAGTGTCCATAAAGACTGTTTATAATGGAAAGAAGAGAATGACTATGAGCAAAACTATTACCAGAAAGTCTGGAAGATACTATTAAAGAAGAATGGGAGAAGTTGCCACCCCAATATTTGAGGAACACTTGCGCAAGTTTCAGGAAGCGTGTGAAGGCAGTTATTGAAAAAGAAGGAGGACACATAGAATAAAAACATTTTCTATTATGGACATTTTCTTGTGGCAAATAAATTCTCATGACTTTCAATAAACTAATTGGTCATACACTGACTTTCAATCCCGGCCTCAAAATATTGTACATTTTGCTTCCCCACCATGTATATATATATATATATATATATATATATATATATATATATATATACAGAAAAGTACAAAATGTAAAATACTAATATAGTCTCTTTTTTTGTTCTTCTAAACTGCAACAGTGAAAAACAATACACAACACTCACGGCAGTCAATTAAATCAAATTAAATTAAATTAAATTAAATTAAATTAAATTAAATTAAACTGTGTAAATAAGCTATAATTAACCAAATGGACTCATTTTCATCTGTTGTCCCCAATGACAGGAATAATGAACATAATAAAAAGCATCAACAAAACAAGTTAGAAATGAAAAACGTTCAAATTCTACACACGATTCTAGAAGTATTTTCAAGTATTAGTCAGAGAAACTCAGTGCTGTTGGCTAAAAGACACGTTTGATTTGATATGTGTAGAAAATCTGACAAATCACTGTCATTTCACTCGATACTAAAACAACCTCTAGAAACTATACAACAGATAACGTTAGCATTTAAGCATGTTTTTGCTAACGTTACTGTAGAAGATACAGGAGAAAAAGTACAAATAAATATATAAAATATTTAATTACACTGAAGTTTTTTTTATCCCGAACAGACTGAATGACACTTTTACCTTGCATAAATATACGCACTAATATGTGTTAGCGTTAGCGCAACAGCAGTACGTTATAAGTGAAAATATTCAGAGTTTACACTGGAAGCTTAATTAAATCCAGTGTGATTTACTTTTAGCCTGAAATTTTAGGTGAAATAATAAAGATTTGTGGATTCACTCTGATAATAAGATACTCTTTAACACGATTTCTTGCTAACGTTAGCTTAAAAATAGTCTGCTAATGTCAGAAAACAAGCATTTTCCATACTAAACCTTTAATAGGATATTATTTTAGGACAATAAATACATAATAGTGATACAAATCAAGGCCAGGCCTGTTGATAGCTTTGTCTTTTTTTTTTTTTTTTTTTTTTTTTAAATTCATTCATAAAAGCTGCACGTCTCATTACCTCTAGACGTAGATTCCTCACAAAGCAACAGTTGGCCAAGACATATGGTGGCAAAACGTGGGCACTGTACTGTGGCACCGCTTCACCGTACACAGATGTTGGACTGGAGTGGGAAAAACACAACAGAAAAGGAATTTAGGATTAATTAAAAGCGTTAATTTCATAGACTGACGTGAACGAGGAATGCGGTTTAATTACTATTTCACGGCTTCCACGTGGGATTTGTACTTGAAGACACAGGAGAGCGTCAGGCGTCGGTTAAGGAGGTTATCTTCAAAGTACGGGGCTTTATGTGATTCCATTAGGAGGCGTGTCCTCTGGTTGGCTGCGTTCATCAACTTGGTGACTTCTGGTGAAGTGGCACCAGCCATCAATAATGTGATCCACACGGTCAAACCTCCCAGTATTGATGAGTTTTTAATTGAAAGTGTCATCGTTAAAGTACAGGTGGATTCTTCTGCGCTCACTGTGGATGTGTGTAAACAAACTGTAGAGGAGTTCAGCTGCCATTCCTGCTTTTTCTGTTTTCTACTTTTATTTAAATAACTACAGTCTGCCATGTTTTACCTTTGAACGTGTTGGCTGATGGGAGATGGAAGTGACCATATTTGGACAAAAGGGTGAATCTGGAGAAGAGAGATGGGAAATGTCCTCCAAAAGGTCACGAGAGTCAGCGGTTTTGTTTTTTTAGTGAGATTATGTCAGTTTGAATGTTTAATAAAGTTTAAAAAGTACAACATGTAGAATAGAATAGAAAAGAAAAGAATAGAACAGAACAGAACAGAACAGAATAGAATAGAACAGAACACAACACAACAGAAGAGAACAGAATAGAATAGAACTGAATAGAACAGAATAGAACAGAACAGAACAGAATAGAAGACAACAGAATAGAAGAGAACAGAAGAGAACAGAATAGAATAGAACAGAATAGAATAGAATAGAACAGAATAGAACAGAATAGAACAGAACAGAAGATAACAGAATAGAATAGAACAGAATAAAACAGCATAGAATAGAACAGAATAGAACAGAATAGAATAGAACAGAATAGAACAGAAGAGAAGAGAGGAGAATAGAATAGAACAGAATAAACAGAACGGAATAAATAGAATAGAATAGAATAAAACAGAACAGAAAAGTAAAACAGAACAGAACAGAATAGAACAGAATAGAATAGAATAGAATGGAATAAATAGAATAGAACAGAATAGAACAGAACAGAAAAGTAAAACAGAACAGAACAGAACAGAATAGAATAGAATAGAATAGAATAGAATAGAATAGAACGGAATAAACAGAACAGAACATAATAGAATAGAATAGAATAGAATAGAACAGAACAGAAAAGACCAGAACAGAATAGAATAGAATAGAATAGAACAGAACAGAACAGAACAGAATAGAATAGAATAGAATAGAATAGAATAGAACAGAACAGAACAGAATAGAACGGAATAGAACGGAATAAATAGAATAGAACAGAATAGAACAGAATAGAACAGAATAGAATAGAATAGAATAGAATAGAATAGAATAGAATAGAATAGAATAGAACGGAATAAATAGAATAGAACAGAATAGAACAGAATAGAATAGAATAGAACAGAACAGAATAGAATAGAATAGAATAGAATAGAATAGAATAGAATAGAACAGAATAGAATAGAATAGAATGGAATAAATAGAATAGAACAGAATAGAACAGAACAGAATAGAACAGAATAGAATAGAACAGAATAGACCAGAACAGAACAGAACAGAACAGAATAGAATAGAATAGAACAGAAAAGAACAGAATAGAATAGAATAGAACAGAACAGAATAGAATAGAATAGAATAGAACAGAATAGAATAGAATAGAACAGAATAGAATAGAACAGAATAGAACAGAATAAATAGAATAGAACAGAAAAGAACAGAAAAGAACAGAATAGAACAGAATAGAATAGAATAGAATAGAATAGAATAGAATAGAATAGAATAGAATAGAATAGAATAGAATAGAATAGCCTTTATTGTCATTAGTTGCTTTCCCATTGACCCTCAGATTGAGCTTGCTATATGACATGATGACATCAGCAGGGTCGATGCCAAAAGAAGATACAATACATGGAAGGGGCGGGGCTTGTTGTGTCTGGAACCACTTGTTTTTGGTTTGTTTGTTTGTTTACACTTCAGCAGCAAAACTATTGGTTGAATTCAGACCAAATTGGGTTTATAGATTACCAGTGACCCAGAATAGATATGGTTACATTTTGGGAAAAGTAGGTCAAAGTTCACATTAAAAAAAAAAAAAAGAATTTATTTAAATCTTTTTCGTCCCATTTACTTTTAATGGGTGAAATTTGAAATGTCTATAAAAAGATCAATTTTGTTTCAATTTACTTCAAACTTGGCACATACATAGAGGAAACTGATATGACATCAGCACATGCATAGATATGATGTCATCAGCTGGATCGATGCCAAAATAAGATACAGTATGTGTGAGGGGCGGGGCTTGTTGTGTCTGGAACCAGTTGTTTTTTACTGAAAACACCAACACCTCCATCCGTGCTCTGCAGTATCGCATCAAATTCAGCACAAAAGTCCCATAAAATCCGAGGGAAAACCCTGGAATGAGATTACGCTGCGTGTTCAGAGTGATTTGTTTCCGTGTATTGAATCCGAGTCGGTGACACTCCGCTTCAAAACGCTTCCATTGGCTTCAGTTTCTTTGCGTCAGACAGGAGGTTGGAGTGTTTTCCTCTTCCTCCATGCCTCTAATTTCCTGTGTGCTTAACAAAGTGGAAAATGCAGAACCAACCGGCGTCATTCAGCGCCTCTCCAAGTGGCAGCAGTCACAACAGCCCCTGTGAGCCCAGTGTCTTTAAATAAAATGGGTGGAATTATGCGCTGAGTGCCGTGCATCAATCACATCGATTCTCCGGGCCTCATCATCCTATATAAAGTCCTTAGTATAATAATGTTGTCAGCGGATTTGGCGCTCCGTGTCTTCGCAGTGCCAGTGTCAGTTCATTTGGATGCTCCCTGGGAGCCCTGGCAGCCATCAGCGCTCATAAGCACCACGTCAGTCACAGAGCGGGGCCCGGTGGCAGCATCCTGCCCTTTGGAGGTGTGAACGGAATGGAAGAAAGACGCCACGCCGCCATCAGAGTCGATGGGGGGGGGGGGGTTAAATGTTGTTGCCGTGAATACCAGATGTGTGACTTGGACAGGGGAGAGTGTAATGGAAGGAAACTACTTTTGACACTCTTGACAAAGGGTGTCAAACTCATTTTAGTTCTGAGGCCACATGTGGCTCAAACCCACCTCCAGTGGATCGGACCAGGAAAGTAAGAACATAATAACCCAGAAGTTATGACACGTCCAACAGGTTCTCTGGGTTTGAGTGTAAAAATAATGGTAACATATGAGAATATTTACATTTACAAACTATCCAAACAAAAAAAGATGTGAATGACCTGAAAAAAATGGCATTTATGAGGAAAAATAAGTGCAATTTTAATGATATTCTGCCTCAAATTATCATTTATGTATGTAAATTATGGATCAGACTAGGAAAATAAGAACATCACAACTGAGAAATTATAACAAGTCCAACAGGTTCTCTGGGTTTGAGTGTAAAAATAATGATAAAATACGAGAATATTTACATTTACAAACTATCCAAACAAAAAACGATGTGAATGACCTGAAAAAACTGACAGTTATGAGGAAAAATAAGTGCAATTTTAACAATATTCTGCCTCAAATTATCATTTATATATGTAAATTATGGATCGAATCTACAAAGACATAAAACAGTTAATAAAAAGTAGAATACTGTTACAATTATACTAAAGTTTCAGGTTAGTCATATGTTATTGTTCAAGGATAGTTTGTTAAGGTAAAAAATTTCATAATTTAATGTTCTGTTGTTTTTTTTCACAAAAAAACCCCATGTCATTATTTATAAGCATAATTAGATAATTTTTTTTTTTTTCACATTAAACCAAGGAGAAATGTTGGGGTCATTGTTGATAGATTATTATGTTATTATTTTACTTTAGATCATGTTGGTCTGTATGTGGAACCTGAACTAAAACTGTGTGGCAATTTTTATTTGACAAATTCATCCCATGGGAGGGAGTGAAAAAACAACCTAAACCATTAAATGACGCAAATATTTAAACTCACAAACTATCCAAACAAAAAAAGATGTGAATAACCTGAAAAAACTGACATTTATAAAGAAAATAAGTGTCATTTAACAATATGATCATGAGTTATCATGAGATAACTTTTTTTTCTGATGTGATGCTTAATAAATCAAATTTGATTCGTAACAGGCAAAATATTGTTAGAATTGTACTTCATTTTCAGGTTATTTACATTTTATTGTTAACGGATAGTTTGTTAATGTAAATATTTTCATAATTTGAAGTTATTTTTTTTTGTACTAAAACAAAGAGAAAAAAAGTGTTTCCATTCTGAACCTTTAATAATTAGAGCTGTCATCATTTATTTATAGGTTATTATATTATTATTTTACTTGGGATCATGTTGTTCTGTGCAGTGGCCCTGAGGTGCAACAGCCCCCAAAAAAATCTATTATAAGAAAAAACACAAAGATTGTTATTTATTTAAAAAGAAGTATCTGAAAAATTAAATGTACCCCTTAAATAAAAATAAACTTGTATGAAACAAAAAAAAACAAAACTCTAAAAAACTATATATAAACTATATATATATATATATATATATATATATATATATATATATATACCCTAAGAAAACAAACTTGTAATAAAAAATTTATTTGTACAAAGAAATAAAATAAACTTGTGTTATTTATTTTTTTTATACAACAGTCTCCTCAAATAAAAAACACTTCTACAAAAAAAAAAAAAGTGTCTCAAAATAAACTTGAGCTACATTAAAAAAATAGTATTCAACGATAGGTTTTAAAATATGTTGCCCCAAAATAAATATCACCCACATTTTCAAGTAAGGAGGGGCACTGTTTACCCAAAAGGTCTCTTGCTTAAAAATTAAGGCCACCACAAAAAATAAAAGCATGGACTAAAAATGTTTAAGGCCTTCAGCTAATGTGGCTAATGCTAAGGAAGTAACCCACCGGGAGTGGAGGTCGGTGCGCTAAAAATAGAGTTATTTTAAAAATACTTACATTAATATAGTTTCCAAAGCGGTAAATAGGGTTCCTGTTTTATTTTTTATGTTTTAATTTACATACTATTCAAACAAAAAAGATGTTAACAACCTGAAAAAACTGACATTTACAAATAAAAACAAGTGTAATTTTAACAATATTACGCCTCAACTCTCACTAACTAACCCTGGAACCTGAACTCAATCTTCAGTGGGACTTTTTCATTTGACGACTCCACCCAGTGGGACGGACTGGACCTGTTGGTGACCCTGTTCAGGCCTGCGGTCCTTATGTTTGACACCCCTGCTCTTCACTGTCACTTTACTTTCAGGTTAAAACCCATTTCCAGTGACATCAGCGCTCGCCCCTGGATCTCTCACTTGTCAAACGTTCTTTCCAGATAAACCTGTGGGATCTGTGTTCCGATAGCGCAGCCTCAAATGTCACCTTCTGCTGACGGTCTGGGCCGAATTATTCACAATAACAGTAGCGTCAGTGCAACAAATATCACCCAGTATCAACATCATCCAAACGAAAACGGACCTTTAACCCTTTCATGCATGAATTATGAGAACCTTAGTCGAGACTTTTTTCCTGAGTGTTTTATTCCTCTTTAGACATGAAAAAAAAACAACAAACAGGATTGAAATTTTTTTTATGAACCTATTTTTCATGGACTTCCAAAAATGTCCACTCAGCTGGACACCGTGTGTTTAATTTTTGAAGCAAAGAAACGTGTATTTACTAATATACTGTGTGAAAACTATGAAATAAAACATTTTTCATTCTGCTAATCTGATGGTTTCTAACATTTGAACATACTTAAATGCTAGTTATTACTCACTTCATGGAGATAATATTCAAAAAGAACAACCTTTTTCAGAATAGTTTGTAAATGTAAATATTTTCATAATATAATGTTATTTTTTGCACAAAAACAAAGAAAAAAATTTAAGCTGTTAATTCTAGATTTTTTTTGGCTTAATTGAAGATTTTTTTTTGGTTTAATTGAAGATTTTTTTTTACTTAATTGAAGATTTTTTTTATTTAATTGAAGTTTTTTTTTTACTTAATTGAGGATTTCTTTGGCTTAATTGCAGATTTTTTTTTACTTAATTGAAGATTTTTTTTTACTTAATTGAAGATTTTTTTTTTACTTAATTGAGGATTTTTTTTTTTTTTTGCTTAATTGAAGATATTTTTTTACTTTATTGAGGATTTTTTTTTGGCTTAATTCAAGATTTTTTTTTACTTTATTGAAGATTTTTTTTTTTTTTTTTTGCTTAATTCAAGATTTTTTTTCCTTAATTCAAGCTAAATTTTTTTTTTTTTTTTTGCTTAATTCAATTCAACACCGTGGAATTTTTACACTCGACAAAAACATCCCAGGGGCCGAACTGGACCCTTTGGCGGGCCACATTTGGCCCCCGGGCCGTATGTTTGACACCCCTGGTCTATATAATGTATATTATCATGGATGGAGGCAGTAAATCCAGGTATAGACTACTGCACAAAGGGAGAATGTGATTTTCCTTGGTCAGGATATGTACAGTCAGTCCAGCTGTGATTTACAAGGAGGACAATTAATACTGAACAAACAAGAACTGAAACTATGAATTATGAAAGAGCTGCAGCATCTGAAACTGACCACAGTGAACATGTGACAGATAAACAGAACCACAGTGCTGCAGTTTCACACTCAGTTTGTCATGTCTGTAATGGATTGGGATTGTCTCTGTAAACTCAACATATATTTTTTATTCGTAAGTTTTTATTTTTATTTTCATTAATTACTACAAATTTCAGGTGACCCCATTTGAATTCCAGGCGACCCAATGTGGGTTCCCGACCCCAAGGTTGAAAAACACTGGGTCAATGGAAACTTTGGCTTTGATGTGATGCTTTGGTTTTCCTGAACCTCCATCCTCGGTACTAAATCTGGGTTTGAATTCCGTTGGCAGGTCCGTCGACAACGTCATTCTTCCCTCGTCGTGCATTCATGAGATGTATTTATGGACTGACAGTCGGGAAATAGGACACAGAAATATGCCGGCGGTAGATTGTTCTATCTGCAATGGATCCGGAACGTCTGAGCCGTTCATCCTGCACACGTAGGACGACTGTACGGACATATTATGACATCCAACAATTAAATAATGACAGCTTTTTTATATTAACTAACAGTAAATTACAAGTGTGAATGAGGAAACCATGCCAGATGCACAACTTTTTTTTTTTTTTTAACCTCGAGGGGATTTCTTATGTCTGTTTTGAAGTCAGCGGGGGAAAAAAAAGCCTCATTATAATGATGTGAGCTGCGAATCAAAAGCACAACCTGCCTCAGACAGCCACTCTTTTGTCACATTCCACTGAAATCAAATGCAGAATTAAATGTCTGACACAACACGTTTGCTTCAAATCTGGGAGAAGGAGAAAATCCTCTTTATATCATGACTTCTAGCAGATAAATAGAACTCTGCACAGATGAGATACTGTATATATTTGCGTATTCGTACAGGATGGAACCCACATGATAGCGTTGTACCGAAGCTAATGACACCTCTGCGTGGTTTGTGGGATTATCGAAGAAAATGAGCCGCACGGAAAACAAATGCATACAAGACAAATGAAAACAAGTTCATGGGTTTTTTTTTTTTAGATGCGTATGAGTTTTGTCACCGATTTTTCATCAAACCTGTAAAACCCAAGTCATAGCCTACATATCATTAATCCTTTTCACAATGCATATTGCGTCAAATTTCCGAAAACTGCGCCCCCCCCCCCCCCCCCACCTACCCAACCCAACTACCAGACGTCGACAAAGACCTAAAGGTTAACCTGCTTTACTGTCATCATCATCATCGGGAAATTTAGGCTCTGCATTTGACTCATACTACACACACAGTACCCAGCATTAGCGTTAGCAATTAATTAGCATTAGCATGTAGCACATTAGGAGCAATGAGCCAGATCTTCATCAACACCGTGATCAAGGACAATTCAAGGACAAAAAAATAGCGGGGGAAAAACTAGTGGAGTAGTGGTTAGCTCCACCTAGCGCCACCTAATGTTAGCATGAATAAAATGTACTTTCATACTCAACTGTAGTTAAACATCCTGGTCTTGAGTTTCCTACCGACCTTATCTCTGATTTCAGTTTCTTACTAAGTTGTTGCGAACTAGCCTATTTTGCTAACATGCATTTACTTCTCAGCCCCCCCCCCCCCCCCCCCCGTTCCACAACTACCAGACGTCGACAAAGACTTAAAGGTTAACTTCCTTTACAATCATCATCGGGAAATACATTCTCTGCATTTGACCCATACTACACACACAGTACCCAGCATTAGCGTTAGCAATTAATTAGCATTAGCATGTAGCACATTAGGAGCAATAAGCTGTTATAGAGGGCACTCAAGGACCAACTCCAGATCTTCATCAACATCGTGATCAAGGACAATTAACCCATTTGTATCTGCTTTTAATGGTGGGGAAAAAACTAGTGGAGTAGTGGTTAGCGTTACCTAGTGCCACCTAATGTTAGCATGAATAAAATGTACTGTCATACTCAGTGTAGTTAAACATCTGTTTCCAACCGACCTTATCTCTGATTTCAGTTTCTTACTGAGTTGTTGTAAACTGGCCTTTTCGCTAACATGCATTTACTTCTCAGCTCCTAAATAAAACACAGTAGTTACAGTTTTAATGCCCCCCCCCCACCTACCCAACCCAACTACCAGACGTCAACAAAGACTTAAAGGTTAATTCACGTTACTATTATCATCAGCAAATTCATTCTCTGCATTTGACCTATAATACACACACAGTACCTAGCATTAGCTTTAGCAATTACTTAGCATTAGCACGGTGTTCATCTTCGTCAACACCGTGGTCAAGGACAATTAATGCATTTGTACCTGTTTTTAATGTGTGTGTGTGTGTGTGGGGGGGGGGGACTAGTAGCGTAATACTTAGCACCACCTAATGTTAGCATGTATAAAATGTATATAAAAGAGTTACTTTCATACTCGATGTAGTTAAACATCCTGGACGTGTGTTTCCTACCGACCTTATCTCTGATTTAAGAGAACATTGTGATCAAGGACAATTAACACACTTGTATTTGTTTTTAATGGCAGGGAAAAAAATAGTAGCGTACTACCTAGCGCCACCTAATGTTAGCACCCTTTGTTCCACAACCCAACAACCAGATGACAACAAAGACTTAAAGGTTAACTCGCTTTACTATCATATCATCATCGGGAAATTCAGTCTCTGCATTTTACCCAAAATACACAGTACCTAGCATTAGCTTTAGCAATTAATAATTAGCATTAGCATGTAGCACATTAGGAGCAATGAGCTGCTATTGAAGGCGCTCAAGGACCAACTCCAGATCTTCGTCAACACCATTGTCAAAGACAATTAACCCATTTGTATTTGTTTTTAATGGCGGGGAAAAAACTAGTAACGTACTACCTAGCGCCACCTAATGTTAGCATGTATAAAATGTATATAAAAGCTTTACTTTCATACTCGATGCAGTTAAACATCCTGGTCTTGTGTTTCCTATCGACCTTATCTGTGATTTCAGTTTCTTACTAAGTTGTTGCGAACCGGCCTTTTCGCTAACATGCATTTACTTCTCAGCTCCTCAATAAAACACAGTAGTTACAGTTTTAATGGTTTTCCTCTTGCATTATCATTTTCTGCCTCCCCTGTTTCCCCCCCCTTTGTTCCACAACCCAATTAGGCATGCACAGGACTGTGCAACGTTGCTGAAAAGCCCTGAGCAGTACGGTGGCTCTGAATGCCCAAGGTGTGTTATTATCTTGTATTAGTGCACCACCTGCCTCGCCATAATGATTAGCTAATTGGCTCAGTGCGTGTCTTGAAATAATAAAGAAAGGAGACGTTTTACTCTGATTAAAGAAGCTCGTCAAGTGAGTGAGAGCGAGGCCACCGAGATCTACGTTTTAATAGCTGCAATTCTGAGCAGCGGGGAAGGAAAAACCGAGCCGACGCATCCTTTTCCGACACGAGCATGTGATTGGTGATAGTCATGCATTTTTCCCTTTTATCTGACACCATGTATTTGATAAAACACTGTTTCAAAGGAGCTAAATATGTGAGGGAACTCCTTTTTTTACTTAACTACCAGGCACTTTAGAGGCAAAATTAACTATTAATTGGAGCAGAAATGATAATTCCCCGTCGGCCTTTTAAATAAAGATGCAAACATTCCGCTTTAATCCACAGGGATCTGATCTTTGGTCGTAATAATTGAAGACAGAAACAATGAGGACGAGGGTTCGTACAGTTTCCAGTGGATCTGTGGGTCAGCCAACGGACGCCAAAAGAAGTCGATATGTTTTATGAGGTGGCAATGTACAGCGAATCTGAAATATTCTCAGCAAATATGTTCATTTTGAAGGATATCAAGAGCAGGATGAGCGTGAGAACAGAACCACTGAATAATATATGACAGAAAAGACCATGAATAGAAGAGTGCAGCCAAGAACAGCTGACTTGTTGGGTTCTCTCCGACAAAAGGTCGCATTTAAAACAGTACATTCTGTTTGTCCGTAAGGTGGAAATACAACATGTACACTGGACGGAAATCTAATAAAGTGCATTGAATCACTGTTTTGCAGCATTTTGACGACATTTGTGAACAGAATTTATGTAAATTGTAGTGTTGTTTAAATTGGAAGACGCGTTTTAACCTGTTTCTTCCCTAATTTGTGTCAATTTTCGCCAAAGAAGTCCAAAAATAAATCAGTGACACCTCATTTGAAAAGTAATAACGTCTAGTTTCTGTTTTAGTATGAGGTTAAAATGCAACTCCAACTGCATCAGGATACATTTAACGGAAACTACTTTTTTTTTTTTTTTACCTGTTTTTCAACATGAATATAATTAATGATGGAAGGGACCAGTCATGTGACCAGATGACACCAAACTGGTAGGACATCCCATAATCTTCAATGACTATCCAGGTGATTCTTTCACTTATAGTATTGGTGTCATGAAAACTATAAAACAGACTCAATTATGGAGAATGTAAGTTTTTTAACAAAGAGTTAACACCTCGTTTTATATACAATGACAAAGTATTGAATTGAATTACTTTCAATTCAAGCTGATTTCAAGCTAATGAAAAAGTTTTATGTCACGATTCAACTATCTTGTAAATGTCATGTTTTTGTTTGTTTTTGTTGATAATGTGTAGGTTTTATGGGGGGTTTTTCCCAATCAAATTTGTGTGAATGTTTATCAAGACATTAAACTTTGACAATAACAAAAGGCTAAGTCAGCTAGTTAGCCAATGTTAGCTCCTATCTGTCTGTCTATAATTCATAAACTGTCCTAATATTGTCATATTATCAGATTATATTAACATTAATTTTCTTCCAGATTTAATAATGCTGCTAATGCTAATGCTACTTTCAGTTCAAGCTGATTTCAAGCTAATGAAAAAGTTTTATGTCAACATCCAACTATGTTACGAATGTCATGTTTTTGTTGGTTTTCTGTTTTGTTTTTTCAGTCAAATTTGTACGAATTTTTATTGAGACATTAAACTTTGACAATAGAGGCTAATTAGCCAATGTTAGCATCTGTCTGTCTGTCTGTCTGTCTTTAACACCAGTGCTGTTTACCTGTTGGGTTCTTCTTAGTCTGTTTCTGTATTTTGCTGTATATTTCTGTATCCAAACCTGTTCCTTTGCCGCTCTATACTTTCCTCTGCAGGTAGTAAATAAACACCTGAGCTGGGCGTTGGAACGGCCGCCGTTCCGCCTCGTCACACTCATCCATACGTCTCCAACAGACGCTCTTTGTTCTCAGGAGGACGGCGGTAATGTTGGATTTCCATGACAGTATTTGTGTCATTTCTCGCTGCCAGGGCTGATCTGATTCCTACGGGGAGATGAAGTGGAGCCTGTTGAATTCGACAGGATAAAGACAGGTACATATAGAACAGAAAACACCACACACTCTGATCTGATGGAATTAGAATGGGCAGAAATCACAAATGGATTTTCCTTTTGTTATCCACTCAGTGCTACACACAAACAGAGAAAGCAGACGTCCTTTGTTTTGTTGTTGATGCAGAATTCTGTGCAAGAGAGAAGCCAACGAAGTAAGATGTTCACGATATAGTAATGGGGAATGAAAGGGTGTTTGATAGACTGAAAAATCAAATGTTTGTAACTTAAAAGACACAAATGAATTAAAAGAACTTTTTAGTGCAGTAAGGAACATGAAAACAACATAAAAAAGGTGGAAATTGTATGAAAAATGTGAAAAACTGGCATGAAAAACTGATAATAATAATAATAATAATAATAATAATAATAATAATAATAATAATAATAATAATAATAATAATGAACCAGAAAAAGACTAGTAAGTGTCCTGGTCAAAACAGCAAAAAGTTACAGAAAATAGAAATTTCATCCGTTAATCTACACTAAAATGTACATAAAACACAAAATAAACCTCAGAACTAAAAGTATGCATATAAAACACCAACAACAATTAATAGTGAATAACATAAAAAAAAAAGATAAAAATGACACAGAGACGAAAGTAACAACTAAAAAGGAAATAAAAATAAGTAGAATTATGTTCATGAATAACACTGGTCATACACTGGTCAATATATATCTTTTTTTTTTAATCAGTTATCTGCCTCAGAGATTAAATGTGTTAAAAGTTGAACTGAAAACATGTGTTCAGTGTCTATGATATGACAGACTTGACAAATGCATAATAAAGAATATATTATCGTTAATAAACCTGCAAAAGCATTGGTCTAAGAAATAAAAAAACAACAGTAAAATAGTTTAATTTAATACATATATTTCTAATGAAACAATTTTATGAAACTTGTGAAACACTGTTTAGATATTTACAAATGTCATCATGTTTATGATGCTCTTATTAACAGTTAATTATGTCTAATTAACACATAATAAGACTTTATTACCCATGAATCAGCTCCATAATATAAATCAACGCATTAAATCATATATTTTGTAACTAATGCTAATTTGTTTATATTAAAATTGATATATGTTACTAACACATGATATAAAACAGACTCAAATTATTAACAAACGCATAATAAAGAATATCTTAACAATAATAAACCAGCAAAAGCATAGACCTAAGAAATAAAAAACAAACAAACAGTAAAATAGTTTGATTTAATAAATATATCTGTAATGGAACCATTTTAGGAAACTTGTGAAACTCAGTTTAGATGTTTATGTCATCATGTTTATGATGCAACTATTAACCCTCTGGTATCCTGTCCAGCTAGGCCCTTTCTAAGCACCATGTGTGCCTTTTTCGCACACTTGTGGAATAATGTCAAAAAATTTTCACACAGTTTGTTTTTAATTCTTTTACACTTTTTTCTATTTCATCAACTTGAGCCGTAAATAAAAATACCAAATACTCAATAATTGTCCAATTTTTTAACCCTTTAAATGCTGTGTTTGTAATGTAAACAAACCATTTTTTTGGAATGCAAAAAATACAAAAAAAAAAAAAAAAATTTTTCAATATCCTACATAAAAAGTGGATCACATATTATTTGATTTTTTCATCCTGGCATATGTCAATGATTAACTCCAACACTGGTTAATTTGCATTATTATTTTTGGTGCTAGGTCAAATGTTCAAAAATACTAGCATCTGTCACCAAGTGTGCGTAAAATGCACATCTATAAATCAAATTATTAAATATTATATATTGATTTATTTTTCTGCTCTAATTTGATTTTATTTTTGTAAATCAAGGTCAGCCGTAATCATACAGATCAAATAATCATTCATTTTTTATTTTTTTAACCCTTTAAATGATCTCTTTTCATCATGATGTCACTACAGTATTTGAAGCAAAAAACACAAAATATGTTTGTTTTTTCAAAATAGTACATAAAAACTGGATTCCATATTATTTGATTTTTGCAGCCTGGCATATGTCAATGATTAACAGCAACATTACCAACGTTAATAAATTAATTTAGCCCCTCCCCTCTCAAATGAAGCTCAGATCTCAGTAAAAGCAGGAGTTATGCCTTAATGCTTTCAGATCCAAAACAGTGGTTCTAATGTTAGAAATAGTGCGTTTTATGCACACTTGGCAGACAGATGCTAGTCTGGTCATTTTCTTTTGTTTACAATGTGCACATTTTAGTTGGTGGACAGAATTTTAAAGATCATGCAAAAATGAACTTTAGAATTCTAACCTTATTTAAATTGTGAAAAATAATGTGAAGTTTTTTAACACGAAGTGCAAAGTGTGCCTAAAAAGCACACCTGGATACTGGAGGGTTAAGTTAATTATTGTCGGATTAACACATAATAAGGGTTGATTACATAAGAACATAATACAAATCATTGTATTAAATCACGTATTTTGAAACTAATGCTAATTTGTTTATATAACATTTTGATATGTTACTAACACATGACATAAAACAGACTCAAATTATTGACAAATATATTAGAATATATTAACATTAATAAACCTGCAAAATCACAGGTCTAAGAAATAAAAAAAAACAGTAAAATTGTTTAATTTAATAATATATATCTAATGAAACTTGTGCAACTCGGTTTAGACTTTTGCAAATGTCTTCATATTTATGATGCTACTATTAACAGTTAATTACGGTCTAATTAACACCTAATAACCCCTTCTTACCTGTGAACCAGCTCCATAAATCTAAATCCTGGTATTAAACCCAGTTTGTATTGTGACAGACTGCCTCAGACTCCTCACTCACAGAAGCTCTACTGCTCTGACTCTAATTCAATGCACTTTTCCGTCCACTCGGTTTATATATAGATGCTACACTGTGCCGGCGGTGCTCTGGGATTTCAGACATGTCCATGGATTTCATAAGCACCCTTCTTAAACAGCGCTGGGGGGTTGGCCTGGGCGCCGGCGCCGGCTCGGTCCCAGATCGCCCGGGCTGCGGTACGCGGGTCGGGGTGGTTGTCAGCAGGATAAATAGTAAGGCGAGGACGGCTAATTGTGGAGGTTGCTCAGGGGAGTCCCCAGGCGGAGCAGATAACACCAGGCTCCACCGGGGCCTTATCAATGACTAATGACCTTGGACGCCTCCACGCTCGCACGAGCCACCAACACAAGCAACCAGTCCCCAGATGGACGGATGGTGACATCACCTGAAGATAACCACATGGATACGGAGGTGGGGGTCCATTCTGGGGGGGGGGGGGTTTAAACTGTCCATTAGTGCAGTTGGAAGACGCACTCCTGGGGTTTGAGGAGGCGTTCAGAGTGGGGTTGGTTACTGTGGGGGGGGGGTATTTGGTATTTCTCATCCTCATCCCTCAGGAGGATAAGCCCAGGTCACCACGAAAAAGCCCCCCCACACAGGAAATACAGTCCTGTCAACCAGTCAGTTTTATTACAAAAGTAGAAAAGCACTCGGACGGAGAGCGAACACCTCCGCCAAGGCAGATCAGCCCCCCCCCCGCCCCCCTCCCAACACCACCAAAATGTAATTATTTGTTCCTTGTGCCAGTATCAACATTTCCTGAAAATTTCATCCAATGCTATCCATCATAAACTGTTATAATAGTGTCCAATTATCAGATTCTATTAGCATCAATCATCTTCCAGATTTAATTATGCTGCTAATGCTAATGCTAATGAAAAAGTTTTATGTCAACATCCAGCTAGCTTATAAATGTAACTTTTTTGTTTCTGTTGATAACGTGTCGGTTTTCTGGGGTTTTCAGTGAAACCTGTGTGAATGTTTATTGGGACATTCAACTATGACATAAACAAAAGGCTAAATTAGCTCGTTAGCCAATGTTAGCTGCTACCTATCTATCTATCTATCTATCTATGTTTCCTTTCTTTTCCTTTTCCTCAGTCCTGTTGTACTCATCATATTCCAGTATTCTCAGATAATTCAACAGTCAGACATGGGCTTCATCCACAGAAGTATCCTCAGTATAGTCCAGTGTTTCCCAAATTGTGGGATGGGAAAAGCAAAAAGTACTGTTACAATATCAATGTTTTTTTTTTCTTCCAAGTAAAAATTGCACCACTGTTACAGTATTGTACAGTGTTTGTTGAATGTTTAGTTCATTTTTGTTGATTATTTTATTATTTTTGTTATTTTATATTTAATTTGTTGATTAGTTTGGTCTTTTCTTTTTTTTTTTTTTTTTTTTAATAATTTTGTTGGTTATTTTGTCCATTTTTGTTTATTGATTGATTATTTTGCTGATTTTATTGATTATTGTGTTCATTTATGTTTGATTTGTTGATTATTTTTGATCTGTTTTACCTCATTTTGTTATTTAGTTCATTTTGTTGATTATTTTGTTATTTTTGTTATTTTATATTTGATTTGTTGATTAGTTTGGTCTTTTTTTTTACTCATTTTGTTGATTACTTTGTCCATTTTTGTTTATTTTTTTATTGATTATTTAGTTCATTTTGTTGATTATTTTGTCATTTTTGTTATTTCATACTTGATTTGTTGATTAGTTTGGCCCTTTTTTTTTACTCATTTTGTTAATTTTTTTTGTCCCTTTTTGTTCATTTTGTTGATTATTTTTGTCTGTTGATGTCCTGTTAATGCTGATTCAACATAAAAACATCCATATTAATAATCAATATGATATTTATCTCATTAATATGAAACTATATTCTGACATTAGTCATTATTGTTTTGTATCCCAGACCCCTGTTAGAGAAGAAACATCTGAACTCAACGTGTCCACATACTTTTGTCCATTTGGGTATGAGTTTTTTTGTTTGTTTTTTTCTTTTTTGCATTTATGCTATGAGGTTAATGATAACTTAAATATGAAAAAAAAAATAGCATTAAGCCCAAACAATAAAAGCCTCTCATTAAGTCCCTGAATGGGTGCGTGCTCCTGCTTCATCTGCATATAAATGAAGGTTTGTGGAAGTTCTGTTGGATGATCAGTGCTGTTTGTTCCAGTTTGTGTGATTAACACAGTGCAGCGACTGCTTCAACAACCTCAACAAATGAGACGTGTTGTCAGGAGAAACGCTGCGCTGTCTGTTCATTTCCTATTATTTCTGCAATCACTGCAGCAAAGCCGTCCAAACAACAACATATTTGTTAAGAATAATTAAAAACAGCCCAGCTTTGAACTGTGCTTAATGAGCGTTAATACAGTATATCACACAGAGGTGAGTGAGGAAGAATGAAAGACATGAAACATATGCATGTGAACGTATGGAAGTGGAAGGACGGAAGAAAAGAAAAAAAGGTGTTTTTGAAAGTCGTCAAAGGAAAGTGAACTTTACAGGAAATGACATGAAGTTCTACTGAAGGTAAACATTAGGAACCGGCTCCAGTCAACATTTGGTTGATTATTTTGGTCATTTTGTTGATTATTTTGTTCAGTTTGTTGACTATTTTGTTCAGTTTGTTGATAATTTTGTTCATTTTGTTGACTATTTTGTTCAGTTTGTTGATAATTTCATTCATGTTGATTCTTTTCTTCATGTTGTTGAGTATTTTGTTCATTTTGTTGATAATTTAGTTCATTTTGGTGATTATTTTCTTCATTTTGTTAATTTTGTTACTTTTGTCGATTATTTTCTTCATTTTGTTGATTATTTTGTCGGTTATTTTATTCATTTTGTCAATTATTTTATTCATTTTGTCAATTGTTTTCTTCATTTTGTTGATTATTTTCTTCATTTTGGTGATCATTTTGTTCATTTTGGTGATTATTTTCTTCATTTTGTTAATTTTGTTAATTATTTTATTCATTTTGTTGATTATTTCATTCATTTTGTTGATTATCTTGTTCATTTTGTTGATTATTTTATTACTTTTATTGATTATTTTGTTCATGTTGATTATTTTATTCATTTAGTTGATTATGTTGTTCATGTTGACTATTTTGTGAATTTTGTTGATTATTCTGTTCATTTTATTGATTATTTACTTCATTTTGTTGATAATTTTGTCCATTTTTTTGATTATTTTGTTCATTTTGTTGATTATTTTCTTCATTTTGTTGATTATTTTATTCATTTTGTTGATTATTTTGCTCATTTTGTTGATTGTTTTGTTCATTTTGTTGATTATTTTGTTCATTTTGTCGATTATTTTCTTCATTTTGTTGATTATTTTATTCATTTTGTTGATTATCTTGTTCATTTTGTTGTTTATTTTATTAATTTTATTATTTTTTTCATGTTGATTATTTTCTTCATTTAGTTGATTATGTTGTTCATGTTCATTATTTTGTGAATTTTGTTGATTATTCTGTTCATTTTGTTGATTATTCTGTTCATTTTACTGATTATTCTGTTCATTTTACTGAATATTTTGTTCATTTTGTTGTTTATTTTGGTCTTCTTTACTCCTTTGTTCTGAACATCCATGACCCCTGACCTTTCCTCATCTCAGATCCATCCTCTGGGACTAAATATTCACTTCCTGTTTCATATCCAGAGTCAGAGTACAGTTTAATAAAACAGCTCCCGTTTTTTATGGACGCACCTGAAACTGTCAGATCGACTAACTGGGCTGATATAAGTTGATGTAAATAATTAATGTGGGATTTTATATTCATAGTCTATTCTTTATCTCTTTACTTTTTATGGTTTACTGTGAATCTGCTCTTTATTCTCCTCCTCTACACTATCCTCCACTTATTATCATTCACATCCACCTCCATTTCACTGACACTGTACAGCTGATCTGATCCTCTTATCTTATCCTATCTTATCTTATCTTATCTTATCTTATCCTATCTTACCTTACCTTACCTTATCGTACCTGAGGACTAAAAAAAAAAAATCTTTAAGTTTCTATGTGATTCATTGTCACCAAAATGCAAATCTTATCTCATCTTATCTTATCTGTTCTTATCGTATTCTATCTTATCTTATCTTATCTTATCTTATCTTATCTTATCTTATCTTATCCTACCTTGATTATTTTGTCCATTTTTGTTTATTTTGTTCATTATTTTTGTTATTTTATATTCGATTTGCTGATTAGTTTGGTCTTTTTTTTTTTTTTTTTTTTTTTTTTTTTTTTAAACTCATTTTGTTGATTATTTTGTCCATTTTTTTTTTTTTTTTTTCATTATTTGGTTATTTTTTTGATTATTTTGTTGATTATTTGTTCATTTATGTTTGATTTGTAGATTATTTTGATCTGTTTTGCTTATTTTGTTGATTATTTTGTTAATTTTGTTGATTATTTAGTTCATTTTGTAGATAATTTTGTTTTTGTTTTTTTTCATTTTGTTGATTATTTTGTGTTTTTTTTTTTGTTATTTTATATTTGATTTGTTTATTAGGTTTTTTTTTTTTACTCATTTTGTTTGATTATTTCTTTGATTATTTTGCTAATTTTGTTGATTATTTTGTTCATTTATATTTGATTTGTTGATTATTCTGATCCGTTTGTACTCATTTTCTTAATTATTTTGTCCATTTTTGTTAATTTTGTTGATTATTTTGTTCATTATTTTGTTCATTTGGTGATTATGTTGTCTTTTTTTTTTTTTTAATTATTTTGTTATTTTTGTTATTTTATATTTGATTTGTTGATCAGTTTGGTCCTTTTTTTTAGTCGTTTTGTTGATTATTTTGTCCATTTTTGATTATTTTGTTATTTTTGTTATTTTATATTTGATTTGCTGATAAGTTGGGTCTTTTTTTAAACTCATTTTGTTGATTTTTTTGGTCCATTTTTGTTTATTCTGTTCATCATTTGGTTATTTTGTTGATTTAGACCAAACCAGGTCCACATCTGGGTTTTATTTGTCCTTGGTTGATGCGGAACATTGTGTTTATCCATTAAAATGCCGCTGTAAACACTGCACACCTACTGTAAGGACACCAACAGCAAATGAGAGTTCCTGTTTCGTCCTTGTACA
Source organism: Sphaeramia orbicularis (assembly GCF_902148855.1). Lineage (NCBI taxonomy): Eukaryota > Metazoa > Chordata > Actinopteri > Kurtiformes > Apogonidae > Sphaeramia > Sphaeramia orbicularis. The sequence continues at coordinate 44,962,600 of NC_043974.1, forward strand.
AGCATAAGCCCCTCCCCCCTGGCGGCGCCGGCCTCTCCATCACTGTCATTTCCTGTATTCCAGTGCCACTGAATTCATCAGTATATTATGAATTTCCATTAGAGTCTGACATTCAGTCAATGGACAAGAACTAAGGTGGTAATAAAAGCAGTGCAGAGTTAATAATCACAGTCAGTAAAACCTGCCCAAAGCCTTGAAATGTGGAGGAAAAGTCCCATTTCCTCTGGTTTTGTTCTGGTTTTCCACAGAAACCACAGCCACGTAGCGGAGGAAAGAACGGCTCCTTTTCTAATCAGGCTGAAGAACTCCATGGACGAATAAATGACACTTTAATGAATCCTTCAATTACTTTACTTTTACAGATTTTTATTAAAAAGAGGGAAGAAGGAAACAACAACTGGACCAAATAGTATTTACTGTTAGAGTCATAAACACAATAAACTGTCATTTTGTTCATTATTTTATTGTTGTGTTGATTATTTTGTTCATTTTGTTTATTATTTTGTTCACTGTCCTCAATTATGGCTGATTTGTTAATTATTTTTACGTTCTTTTTTACGCATTTTGTCGATTATTTTGCTAA